>NC_081772.1:7673685-7973685 GCF_963082965.1 Carassius carassius | reverse complement strand
CCCTTCAGCAGGTACCTCCAAATTGATAGACACACCAGAGGAATCACTGAATCGAATACGTTTGCGCTGGTAGCGACACTGATCATCATGAAGTTTCCTCCGTAGATTTCGAAGTCTCATCTCAATAAGTACACTGTGGGAGACTGGGTCATAGAAATGTTCCTGGATGAAAGACGGAGGATAACAATTGTAACTTTTACAAGAACCCATGATTTGTGACAAGCAAACCAGCAGAGTGGATGTACTTTTGGTGTTATTGTAATTGTAATATTGGTAATAAATAAAAAATAAAAACCTAGTCACTAAATTTTAAAATTGATTTGTAACCTGTTAACTAATTAACATACCACACTTACTATTCCAATTTGCATTTATTTAAAGTAGGCTCGATGAGTTTTAATAAGTGCAACTTACAAATCCTTCATTCTCTTCTCCCATTTTGATCTTCAGAGAAGGAAACAGTGTTACCACACTTTCTGCCAACATCCATTTCTCTTCATTACAAGGGTAACTATAAGCAAAACATAGACAAAACATGGAAGAATTACCCAATTCGACATGTGCATAATATATTAAAATAAAATACAGGAACCAAATTCAGTTCAAATTATTAAAAATAAGTGTGTTTTCAAAGAACTCAACATCTATATACGTTATCACATTCACAGTTGTTTTAGTTAATTTCTCAACTGTAAACTTACAATCCACTTTGTTCCACCAACGCACGGACTCCTATCTTGTCAAGGAGCTTTCTTGATGTCTCTGAAAGCATTCCTGAAGCTTCATAATCCTTATATATACTCGAACTATTGCTTTCAATTAGTGCTCGCATTGTGTCCACATCAATTATATTACGTTGATGCTGGAAATATAAAAAGCACAAAGTAGTTCTTATTAGATGAGTTAGTGATTCAGTTACTCAAAGTCACTTATATTGCTCCAGAATGAATCACCAGTTTTGAATAGAACTGATGAATGATTCACACAGTCATAAACATTCACTCACACCTTTTTTTTAAAGGTGTTAAAAAAAGGTTCTGCGCCCTAAACATATTACATTTTATTGAAATATATTTGCTGATATTTACTGAATTAATTTATTGAAAATAAGTGTACAGACTTTTAGTTTCTGTGGAATGTGCAAACAAATTCAAACGGAGTGATAAAAATATTGAAAAGAGTGCTTTTATTTCAGCACTCAGTTATATATACAAACCTTCTGATGACTACTTGGACCAGCTTCATGTGTTCTTTGGTGCAACCTTCGAGAAAAAAAAGGCAGTTAAAATATGTTCATTTTCAATTAAAATGGTACTTCATATTACTTTAACTATTTCTGCCATATATTATGGTAAAACATATTACAAGTAGTGTGGTAGTACGCGGTTCTGAATCCGAATTCCGTATTACAATGGACTCTCGAATTTTTCTTTTCTTTTAAGAGAAGTGCCAAAATCCCAGGGGAGCGCGAGACCCTGAGCACTCCAGGATCTGCGCTTCTCTTAAAAGGATGTTGAAAACAACACAACCTGTGTTGAGGACAACACGTATTGTGTTACTTTTAACTCAACAGTGTGTTATTCCTGCTAATTTTCTACACACCAATGTATTATCAATTACACAATTTGTGTCAATTACGTACACGAAATTACACAAACTGTGTTAAAATATTCAAATGAACACATCCTTTTTGAAATGGAGACGTACTCGAATGTCGAAGTCAATCAAATTTTTACCGCTAACGTTACCTTGATAAATCATGTTATTGTTTAAGGGCATTTAACTAAACATCAATTTCATCAATTTTTTAATGAAAGAAATGCGACAGATAACAATGAAAGTGGTAACGTTACCACTGTGTCAAACCTGTTAAGGAGCTGCAGCGTTTTATCAGACATCATGTCATTTGCAACAAAACAAACAAAGAAAAACAAAACTCGTTAAAAACAAGTTCTCTCCAGAGAATGAGGGACAAACTTACCGAAGTGTATGAGGAGAATTAAAAATCATTTTTGAAGTAACTTAACGTTACAAACGTTAATATCAGACGCGGTTGCTGCGAACGTCCTTCTTGAGGTGCGGAGTGACGTTGCAGCAATGTGATTGGATGATAGTTAACACATATTGTGTTGGACACACTGTGTTGTTTCTCTCTCTCTTTCGTTTTTTTTTTTTTTACACATGATCAACTTAAAATTACACAAAATGTGTTAAAATAGCCATAACACAAAAAATGTGTTATTAATTAACACATCCTTTTTGAGAGTGTACATGTGGTTTGTCCAGCCCACTCACCTGTGTGTAACACACTCAGAATTGTACAATGTTCTTGAGGTTGCAACAGTTTTCATGTGGTGCATGTGGTGTGGTGGGAGAGATGATCCTGGTTTCAGGAGCTAGGGTTGTAGATGAAGGTTTGAAGTGATTGAGGAATTGAGGGCTCTTACAGCCTGGGGTAAAAAGCTGTTGAGCAGTCTGGCAGAGTGGGCTCTGATGCTCCGGTACCGTCTTCCTGATGGCAAGAGGTGGAAGAGACTTTGGGAGGGATTGGTGTGGTCTTTCATGATACTGGTATCTTTACTGAAGTAGTCATGCAATGAAAATGATTGCTAGTGTAATAACAACATAGTTCTGTCTGTCTGTCTGTATGTCTGTCTGTCTATCTACCTATCTGTTGTATATGCAGGCATTTAAAGGAGTCCTATTATGCTATTTTACACAGTCTTGATTTTGTTTTTGAGGTTACTAGAACGCACTCTCATTCTTCATGGTTCGAAAAATGCATTATTTTTTCACATAATTTACATTATTAAAATAGCTTTCTCCTCAACCTGGCACAAACAGCTCGATAAGTTCCAGGTTTGATGAACGCCTGCCTTCCAAAAAACTAAATGTGTTGTTATTGGTTAGCTGTCCATCTTAGATGCTGTTTCAGTACTGCCCCACCCCTTGCCAAAGCAGCAAGTTCCATCTACTCCGGTATAGTTAAGGATGGCATTCATTTTGCCATATCACTTTGAGTGGGATTCAGACCACGAGAACATTGAACAAGAGTTTTTTTTTTTTTTTTGGCTAAATCGTGTTTTAGATACGATGTCAACAACCGCTTAAAAATAAGTGCATTAACTATATACAGTTAAGTACAACGGTAATATGTATTATCTTTATTGTTATTTAATTCTAACATTATAACATGAATTACAGTGAAACTGTATAGTACTGTCAGCAATTTATAAAAAAGTTTTCATACATAACATACATATTTACATAGATAATTATTCAGGTGCATGTGTAATAACTGCATTAAAATGCCCAGTGAGGTAGAAAACATCAGCTGCAAGGAAATTAAAAAGGTACTGTAAATAAAAAATTGACGCTACAGCAGCTCTTCTTCTTCTTCGTTTTCTCTGATGCACTTACTCTGCAGCAGCACTTCTTCTTCGCCGTTGTCTTGTCTGATGTAGATGCAATCAAACCAAGCGCTCTAACCATGACCTCACCCCTCTCCACCCCCTACCATATGAATTTCCGTAGGCAGGAACTAATTTAATGAAATTTAAACTACTAGCTACTACTAAATATTGTAGAAACAAAATTATATGTAAAGTTGCTTTGTAATGATTTGTATTGTAAAAAGCGCTATACAAATAAACTTGAATTGAATTGAATTGAATATTCTAATGGGCTGCTTTGTGACATCACAAAACCCAGGAACCCAACGCTCTAGTCCAAACGAGACATTCGTTGTAGTTCTTGAAAAGAGATTTTTTTTAAATACTAAATGTCTTCATGTGGAGTGGACTTTGTAGATCTTGTAACTTTGTAGATCTTATTTCCCCAAACATACACACTACACACAGACTAAAATTCTAAAAGTGTAAAAGCATAATAAGACCCCTTTAAACTACTGTTCATAAGATTAGGTTTTATTTAAGTTTTTTGGTGACAAATGTAAAAAGTCTTTATTGATGCATGAAAAGTTTTAATATAAAACAACAACAACAACAACAACATACTAACCTCAAACATTTGAACGGTCGTGTTTTATATATTAAACAAAACAAGATTTTTTTTATTTTTCTCAACCAGTGAAAATCAAACAGCAGAATCAAACTCCACTTCACTTTCACAAAGTAAAGTGCTTAATATGGTATATTTTGACTTTAATTAAATAATTGTTCAATTACCAATTGCTCACTGTCTACTATTGCATAGTTCCCTCAGTTGGTTTATGAGCTAATTTGTTAGTATTTTCTTGCATATGATATGTGAATATGAGTATTCTTGCTGCTATCCAGGTCAGTAGCAGGCACAGGGAGGCTGGGAGATGCACACTGGGCCCAACCAAAATAGTCCAGACTAAAGTTAGCTCAGCATAGCATGGTGCAGTGCTAGATGGCCCTTCACTTTGAATTCATTAACACTTGAATCTCACACTTCACTCTTGTAGTAGCTTGAATGAGGACAGTTTTGCTTACTCTCTTTCTTTGTAGATTAATTATCCATGAAACATATTTCCATGTAGAACATTATCACCCTGAAACAGTTTGGCTATAATACTTCTGTAAACAAATACACAACTTTTCTAGGTTCAGGGGATAATTTCTAATTTACACCGAAATATGGTGTGTGGTTGGCCTTTTTGTAGACATGTTGGAAGAACTCCAGGAAAGTCATAAAACCTTGAGTCTAAGCTCTGTTTATGCATGTTTACATGTTAGTCATTCTATTGTCCTAATGCTGGCTCATTTATAACCTAAAATATCTTCTAAGTAAGCCTGAAGTAAGTGCTGATGGTCAGCTGTGTTTATTCCCATGTTATCTGCCACAGCTCCTGTGAACAGCTTCCTGGAGCCAATGCTCAAATTGATTCATGTCTAATAGGGGTCTCCTTATGGGAGGTGAAATCACACAGAAATGCCCGGAAAAGAAAAATGAATATCCTTTTGGTTGAGTGGCATGGCATGGCTGAGTGAGATGTTCCATGCTCAGTTATCATTTTCTTTTTTGTATCGATTATATCTTTATAGTTACAACTAAAGCAGTGTTGTAATGTACTGTATATTAGGGGTGTAACGGTACATTCAGTTTTGATGTCACAGATAGGTACAGTTTTGGTAGAGCAGGAGGAAAGATTAAACCTAATATATTTTTATTAAATTGGTTTACTGAACAAATAGCTCTTTCTTTAAATTAATTCAATTATAATTACACTCTAAACATGTGAGTACACTCTACAGTGAGCCCTTTTACATTAGGCCTACTATAAGGTTACAATTAAGAACAGAGCCCAAAATTAAATTTGATCACTATTTATTTTTATATAACAACCAACACTTTTATGCAAACATGTAAATTGCACATAAGGCTGCCTTTTCAATTAATTCTAAATGATACAAATTCTAGCCTATTTGTTGTTGATATATATATATTCACAGTGACTCTCATATTTATTTAAACATACAATCACTAACAGGTACAAACCAAAATCAAAGACCGGCATTCCGGCCCAGAATGCACATTTTCAAAGGACAACAACTGACTGTAGCATTATTCTTCAGATAAACAAGTAGCCTATGTTAACTTAGCATGTTTCTTAAATATCTGCAAACATATTATGGAATTTTTATGGTTTAGTAGAGTCAAAAACTTACAGACAGCACCTTTAAATACATATTCTTTTTACAAACAAGTATGTGTATTTATGGGTTTTTTACACCGGATTTCCCCAAAAATAAGCTTATTTTACAAGTTGGGCACCAAATAGATTATGTAAGGAAAAATTGACGACGGGCCGTTGAATTCGCGTCGTGGCCATTAAACCTCGGGTATTTATTATTTTTATAATAATTCAACGGCCCGGAGTCAATTATTCCGCTTATACTATGGTTACCACACCCCAGACATTGATCAGATGATATATTTAAAGGGATACTTAAATCACGGATTATTTCTTCCTCATCTCATCCAACGCCTCTTTTGCTGGTTCCAAAATGTAATTTTAAAGTTGGTAATGGAGGCATGAGCCATTGATAGCATTCTAATGCAGTTATTAATGAAGTTATTAGAAAGAGAGCGAAAGAGATAGAGACACACAGAGAAAGAAAGAAAGAAAGAGAGAGCTTGTGTGAATTAGGCTGCTGCAGCTTCTCTAAACAGTGCTGTTATTACCTTGCTAATGAGAAATGTCATGTTTATTTACTTTCGGAAAATCGTCTGTCAAGTTGTTGTTTTTGTTATTCCTGTAATATCCGTTATTACAGCTTTACTATGCGAAATTATATGGAACTGTAATGCGGTCAGGAGAGCTGCCTGGAACTACATTCGCTGTGCGTTTCCCAGAAAATAACTGCACACGTTCGTCAGCCAATCAGATTCAAGAAATCAACGGCCACATTGTATAACATATTATAATATTAATAGTACACTCAGAAATAATATGCTTCTTGGATGCTTTCCTCTTTCTATCATTATCAGGAGATATTTTTATAACATTATTGAAAGATGTCTCTTGCTAAGCAAGGCTTTATTTACAAGATTAAAAATATAGCGGAAACAGTCATATTGCAATTTTTGTTTCAGTATTAAAATTTAACATTAATGTTTATTGTATTTTAATGTAATTTATTCCTGTGATGGCACAGCTGAATTTTCATTCCTCCAATGTCAAATTAGAAAATCATTTAGAAATCATTCTAATTCCTTTTTGCTTCTTGATATTTTTATGGAAACCATGATACATTTTTCAGAATTCTTTTGATATATAGCATTTATTTGATATATAAATGTATTTTTTAACAGTGTAAAAGTCTTTACTGTCACTATTGATCAATTTAATGTGTATTTGCTGAATAGAAGTAACAATTTATTTAAAGAAAATAGTTCCCAAATCCCAAACTTCTGAACGTGGTGTATTTTGACCAATAATGTGTCAACATTTTTCTCTTAAACATACATTGTTATGTATATTCAGTTTTAATAATAAAAAAAGAAAACTGATTTGATTAAAAAGAAAAAAATCTGAAAACTGTATTGCAATTAATTTGTTATAGAAATATTAAGCTAAAATTAAAAATTTGAGTATGTAATTTATGGCTTTTGCACAGCAAGGAAATCAGGTGTTAAGTGTGACAACATCACAAATGTGTTCTAAAACTGTGAAACTACGAATAGCTGTCTGAAACCATGAGTATTTAATTGAATATGTCAGTGCATATGTGTGTGCATGTAAATTCTGGCTGCTCAAACCGAAAGATGCCTACTGTTCTCAGGATCATGGTTTGTCAAAGCTCAATGTGGTAAAAGAAGCATCAAGGGAGGGAAGCCGATGAGACAAGAAAAGGTTAAGTGCAACAATACAGCATAACAGAAACTGTCAACTGCCACAAAGCTTCAGAGGGAATTAAGATGCCTGTTTTATGAACACAAACTGCCTAAGCACTGTGTGAACTGGAATTGAAATAAGTCGACTTGAAGTATCTCCTGGTGTGATGTGAAACCACGGTTTGTATTAGCATCATATAAAAACACACAAATGATTAATCTCAACAGGGATGATATTTAAGACATCGCTGACAGTATTTAAGCAAATTTAGCACTTGCCCTGCTGTGATCTTGAAGACTAGCACTATCACAGCTGAAGGAAAAACAGGAGGGAAGGGAGCCTGATTCTGCCAAATCGTGTCTCCTGTAATCAGCGCAATAACACTGAGCAATAAGTTTGGTAAAGAGAGAAAGGAACTTGACCGGGAGGAATCAGCAGTATCCTGTCAATCACTGCATACTGTTAACTGTTATGATCATTGCACCAAGCCATCTTCATCAGTCTAGGGCCAATCATCTCTCCGAGAGAGAATTCAGGGTAAGTGATGAGTGACATCTCAGCGTAGAAAAATATGAGCCGATCACCCTCTTTCCTGCAATGACGCTGGCATGGTAATTAACAAGGGCAGAAATGGGATCTGCTGATGACTAATGGCTAATTATCACTTATGCCTGTTACTGCAGATGGCTGCACAAATATAAAATAAAGACCGCAGCGAAGAATCCTCCTTCCTTTGCTGCTGGCAGGCACATCAGCTTTTTTGAGACTCTTGTTAATGTATGTGACACTGGGAGGAGGAACTGGAATTCTGGAAAAGCCCCAGATGAGGTTCTTTTTAGGAGCTCCAAATCTGCCTTTCTGAGCCAGACTTGAAATTATGATTAAAATGCAATGAAGAAACATGCTTCATGATATTTTTAGTATGGTTCCTAAAACTGATTTCAGCCCTTGCATTAAGTCTCGCTTTGACGTTGAAATCAAAATTGGCATTATGTGAAGCCAGTGGTACATTTTTGTTGATTTTTGTCGCAGTGTATAATTTTGTGCCACGTTCAAATTTGCAGAGGTCTGGACAGAATGGCTGGATGTGGCAAAAGCAGTGTTTGTAAATATGGTACCAGCTGTAAGCCAGTGTTGACTGCAAGTATGTAAGTATAGGGAAGCAAATATACTCTACTGTTCCACAATAGCGTGACTGCGTTCAAGATACAGAACACTAATTCTGGCTGAAGCCAAGGTACTGCATTTTGGGGGGAAAATTATACATTTTTAATGCCTTTTTTAATGTAAAATATGTTTTAATGTCCTAATGTTTTAGGAAATAACCTTTTGATTTCTGGTAATCAAGGATACAACGTTGCTGGAAATAACTTTAATAATTAATGAATGAATGAATGATGCATTTATATAGCGCTTTATTGTGTAATGTGTATTAACAAGCAGGGGTGCACATAATTTTTTCAGCCTCAGTTGTGTTTTTGTAATGTTAAAAGGTTTCAATCAAGGAGTTAATGTTGACGTATTATTGTTCTCTTTTGTTTTTATTATTGTTCTACGATACAGGTAGGCCGTTTGAGCTACAGGAAGGCATTTATTCACAGTAGAGCAACACCAAGGTCACTGGTTCGATTCACAGGGAAATCAAGACCTGATAAATCTTATCTTGAAAGCTATGTAAGTCACTTTGGATAAAGTGTCTGTCAAATGCATATATTTAATGTAATGAAAATGCCACCTTTCCTTGGATTAGTGATAGCAAATAACTAATTATTTTTGGCTCCAGCATATGTATAATTGATTTAGTTTTTCAACAAAAAGTTGGTTGAGAAGGAATTGGCTGGAGTTTTAATTTGGAAATCTTCAACATCAAGTCATTTAAAGCTAAATGTAATGTGTGAGAAACAAGCTGTTCTTGAAACTGATCTCTGAATGTTAGTTTCAGTGTTGTGTATTTGTTTTGAATTTGTTGTTTTGATGAATTGCAGTTGTTCCTGTGACTTATGTGTTTTAAACAAAGTTCCAAGTCATGAATTCACACTTGGCTCTCTAAAGATTTCTGACATCTACGTAGTGACTCTTGGCTGTAATGAGCAGTCAGTTTTGGGCAAAGAGGAGACACTTTCGAAGTAAGCAAGATCTAATCCATCTTGTTGCATTAACATACAATTCAGGACATCCATTGGCAGAGTGCAGATGGGTTTTAAATGTTTGCAGTCATTGTGTCTGATGTGTGACACACACACACACACACACACACACACACACACACACACACACACACACACACACACACACACACACACACACACACACACACACATTCTGTGAGTAGGTTTTATCTCAGCTCTGTAACTGGGTCATTTTATAGCTGCTTAGCTAGCTTGAGCTTGATTACCCAAGAGTCTTCTTTGTTTGCCATTCAATTAAGTAAAAGAATTCCAGATACCCAGATTTTTTTTCAACAGCAATGTTTTAGGAGCTTTTTTTTATACAGTATGCTTTTGGGCTTGTCAAGAATAACTGCACAAAAGCAAATTGCTTTAAACACCTTTGCCGCAGCATTTGCTCTTTAGTTACATCATTACTCCATTTGGCCTTGACTGTGTTTACATGCACAGAAATATTCCAATATTAATCATAATTTTATCCAGTTATGTAAGCCTCATGTAAAGGAAAAAAACTGATTGCTGTAACCAGATGACCTTGAACCTGTATTTACGATTCTCAAAATCTGAAGACTGTTGACACATGCCTGTTTAATCATAATTTGGATTATACACCATAACTGACTACAAATTTCTGTACATCAACTGTTTCTGTAAGTCTTAAATATTTTTAAACTGTTTTTTTTTTCTTAAATCACTTTCTTATCTTATCTTTTAGGGCTCTTTACATATTTTAAAATGGTCACAAAATTACCTTTTGTAGTTTCAAAATAGAACTACCCATCAAAAACAATATACACCTTGCAACAAAGTCATGGGGCAAAATGAAATATGATGTTGTTGGATCCTGAAATTTCTATCACTGGAATCCATTCTAAAAGGATGAAGCTTTGGATGCACTTCAATTTAGCCAGAGGTGTTCAAGCGTCAATGTGGAGGGATAGTCCTGTGTCTTTTATCTGGTTGTGGCAGGGATTGACATATTGATTAGACAGTAGTGGGAACATTATTCTTGTGCCTGGGACTTACCTTATTTTCTGCCTGTATCTTTGTGCTATCATTTTCGACATGTTCTAAGGGGTACAGATAATGTAATAGCATATGAGCATGAAATAATCACATGAGCAGAGGGGGTTGGTTATTTGGTGTTGTGGAGGTCAATAAATGCCTCTTGCTCTTTAGCCTATTGGTTTTGGGATCTTCATATAAATGTACACAGCTTACATGTATATTATGAGTGTGAGTGTGTATATATATATATATATATATATATATATACAGTCATAAAACGTATTTTATATTTTTTATAGTAAATGTCTTTTGCAATGTTCTTAGAAAATATATTTCTTAAAGGGGACCTATTTTGCCCCTTTTCACAAGATGTAAAATAAGTCTCTGATGTCCCCAGAATGTGTATGTGAAGTTTTAACTCAAAATAATTAACAGATAATTTTTTATAGCTTGTTAAAATTGCCACTTTTAGGGTATGAGCTGGTGTTCCGGGGTAAAGTGCGGAGCTATAAGAGCTCATGCTCCGGCAATACTGGTACTAGCCTTTGCAAATAAACACTCCACTATTAGTACAGCCCTGTTATCTCTAAAGAAAATGCACTTGGTTTAAAAGTCAGTGAATTACACAGACGAGAGCATGACACAATAAAAAAATAACTCATTGTGCCATCGCATGCTATTACAAACTTTAAAAGCCCCATTTGTGATTATGAGCTTGACTAATTCCAGCAGTCGACTTCACATTGCTTTCATATGCAATTTTAACTCTCACTTTCCTATTCACGATCATTCTGGTAGCATGTGAAGGCAGCATCAATTAAAACAGTCAATGGTAGGCAATTTGGAAAACTAACACGTGATACTTATTCTTCTGGAGGTGTAGCTAGATCAGGAACAGTTGGCACTGCTCCATCCTTCAGGAGAAACATTTGTGCGAAAACTGTTTTATACTGACCCACATTCACAAAGCAGTCCAGTGTAAATGATTCGCGCAGACATAAATTAATTTCAGTAGTGTTGAGGGAGCATCTTCTTCATAAACAAAATTAATCCACCTCGTCTTTGGCAGCTCAGATTTAGGGAGTAAATGGAGAGAGCTATGTGGATTCATACATCCAGCTACAGAACACCTAAAGTGCTTGGGAGACATTCTTGTCAGTGCAGCAATGGCGGACTGTGCTCAGCTCGCTGTGAACTCGCTCAGGGCGGTTCGTTTTTTAAAACGGCATTGCTGTCAACTTTCGTGGGTGGGGCCGGTGGCTAATGTGATATCACATTAGCAGCAGTGCTGAAAACAGGTAGTTGGGAAACATTGCTTTTTTTTCTAATGGGGATTCAAAATAATGAGTGGGTGGATTTTTATCATTATAGGGTGGTTTTGTACACACACTGCCAACACACATTTATGTACAAGCAACAAGTGAAAGTGAATTTTGCATAATAGGTCCCCTTGTAATTAATCATTGAATAAATTAGCTGTCTTTCCCTTCCATAATTGCAACAAACAGTACATGCCATGACTCACAGCAGCATACACAATGCTGTATTTTTGGATTCTGTCAGTAAACCTGTTTATTAGCTATTGTTTAGTACCTATATTTCTTGTCTTTAGTAGAATGATTGAATCTCTTTTACTTAATTAGTCACAGAATATCATACTCAAATTAAGGCCTAAAGCATGCAATAATAAACAATTTCTAAAATTTACAGCCATTTGGCCAGGGTTATTTATTTATATAATATAAGAGTTTTTATTTCATTTTAATTAGAATTTAGCTTAGTAATTGTTACTTGTCTTTCATTAAAAAAAAAAAAAAAAAAAAAAAAAAATTATATATATATATATATATATATATATATTAGTTATTCCCTTTAAAAGTACCATTGCATTGATACTGGAGGTTTAACTGGAGGTGACTGTATTACTGACCTCATATTGCTTCCAAATTAAATTTTTAACTAGCACATTCCTATTCACAATCATTCTGGTAGCACGTGAAGGCAGCATTATTTGAAACAGGCAGAGACAATGGTAGCTTTAGCAACATTAGCCTTACAGAGAGCCAAGAAGCTCTTGGAAAACAGAATATGAGGCGTGATGCTTTCTTTGTACGGAGTATGGACATTTGCGTACAAAGCGTTGGTATCGATCCCTCTTCCAGAAGCATCCTTTACACAGCTCTAGTAAACCTGAACTGACCCTCATTTGTGAGGAAGTCCGGTATAAAATGTTAGCATAAACGTATAGGACTTTTACAAATTTTTTCTGGGACATTTCCTTCAAAAATGAAATGTAACCACCGTGTCTTCAGCAGTATAAGGAGAATCCTATGTTCGTTGGTGCATCCCAACACACGATACTTTAATGGCTCTTTGGCGCTGACATTGTTCCTCCAGCAGCTACAGCAAGCAAACAGTAATGACTGACCGCAGTTTCTCACTCAGGGTTGTGAGAATGCTAATAGGGCAGAGAGTGTCACAAAGAGAAATCTGGAACTGCTAGTGTGGAGAGACTGATTATGATTTATTAGGATTATAAAACAATGAATGGGTGGATTTTTACCGTTATAGGCTGGTCACAACTATGTTCAAACACCTTATAAAAGTGAGTTTTGCATTCTATGCCACCTTTAATTCATTGAAACTTGTGTTATTCCAAATGTGTTAAAAAAACAAAAATGACAAAGCAGTGTTTTCCAGACATTTATCTGAGGATTGTGTATAGCTAGAAGAGCAAGAAGAGGTTACAGATGGGCTATTGATTTTCCTTTCCTTTCCTTTCCTTTCCTTTCCTTTCCTTTCCTTTCCTTTCCTTTCCTTTCCTTTCCTTTCCTTTCCTTTCCTCTCCTCTCCTCTCCTCTCCTCTCCTCTTTTCTCCTCTCCTCTCCTCTCCTCTCCACTCCACTCCACTGTCACATTTCCTTCTACAGCAGTTCCCTAAGCTCATTGAATGGTCGTCCATTCCTCTAGTTTTGAAGTAAAGCGGAGAATACCAGCCGCACTCAATGGGGATGTGGGAAACTCCACCACTAGTTTGAAATGGACTTAAGGATGTACAAATGAACTAGGCTGATTGAATGCACAGCGTAAAAGACTCTGCCTTACGGCAGTGGCAGGATGAAGCCGTAGGTGAATCAGCCCCCTGTGTCCTGAAGCCACAAATCGTTCGGCCCCCTGACTGTGCCTCTAACCTTTACACATACACTGCACTCAGGAAATGATTTAATAGGTTTCTAGAGGCTTGGGATGTTTATTCTGACAGAAAGATAACTATTTTTATCTGTCAGTGGTGAGACAGAAAAGCCAGTGTGTAAATATGAAATTTGTCCCTTGGTAAAGGAGGCACAGTGTAGCTATTTCCAAAGATGTAAAACATTAATCTATGGGTGTTTCTTCAACTATGGGCACTTAGTTGAAAAAAATCCCCTTTAAATTTGTCTACAGTGTCCAACAGTCTTATCCACTGACTGTAATGTCATCATATCTTAAATAATGTATCAATATGTGTTTGTGTATGTGTTTAATACTTGATTTAAAAAAAAACACACCAACAACATTTTAATACACAAAAATATTCTATTCATAATTAATATTTACCTTCACATGTCTAAAATATATTCTCAAGCATCTTTATTGGGGCAAAATAATTGTCGAAACTAACTTGTCATTTTCATTTACATTTTTTTTTCTATTGTATGTTTTGTGTAAATAACTAATCCAAATATTTAAATGTTTTAATGATAGATTTTCAGTGTCCTTTCATTTGGAAAACAATAAACATAGTGCACAGATTAAAAAAACCCCACTCATTTACAAATACAGCATAAACATACATAAAACTAAATTTATGCAGCTATTCACTTGTTATGGTCAGTAACCAAAGCTATTCAGTGAGGTAATAATTTCTGACCATTACAGAGACGTTTCCAGTATCTCTCAGCTCTTGCTACAGCAAGGAACTTTTTCTTTGAAAGAACAAAAGGATTGTAATGTTATTACTGGCTTTAAATCAACCATTCACAGAAGTAACATTTCTGTACATATGAATTTATTAGGGAAGCACCACCAGAAAATTTACATACCATACAAATAATTAAATGGCACATTGATCCAGTGGAATATTATGGTCAGATGATGATCTGATTATGGAGATATAACTCCAGTTGAGGTCAAAATCTTCCCTAGAATCATTTGTTTGGAATGGAGGTAAGCTGTTAAATTAGAATTATAGCATGGGTTCATTTATTGTGTGTAGAAGAGGAATATATTCCATTTGCAGTAATGCACCTCATGAAATATTAAACAGCAGTGTGATATATTGGAATTAAATATATAATTTTCTTGAAGGGAGTGTAGTCAATTTACTGCTGATATAAAGCAATGTGTTACACACATTTCATTGGACTAGTACCATCCCCACAAAACCATAAGCTTCTGCCTAACAAACCACAACTTTATTAAAAAAAAAAAAAAAATCTCTCATGTAACTAAAATTCAGAATGATTTGCCTTAATTGGATAGTTCTTCCTAAAATCAATTTGTCATTATTTAATCACCTCATTGTCATTCCAAACCTGACTGATTTATGAGCAGATACTTGTTCATACAATGAAAGGATCCAATGCTCTTTGAAAACTACTGACATTAAAAATGACATATTTTCTGTTCCAGAGAAGAAAAAGTCATACAGTTTTGAAACGACATGAGGATGAGTAAACAATGAGACGATTTTTGAAAATGAACTCATGTCAGTATCAGACTTCTTATTCCCATATTACCTCCATGTACATGTCTAGGAGTTGCTTCATTGCATCTGTACTTTTTAAGACATTACTTGTGTACAGAAACTTGTTTTACAACTACCACTTTATGTTCTGTTATACAATGCAGAACTTTTCTGGTTCCTTGTTTTGCAACTCAAAATTGTATTGGCAATAACTCAAAACAGCACAAATTTGTGTTGGTGTAACATTAGGCCATAACAGTGTGCAATTATTTTGGCATCAAGTCACAGCACAAAATTGGCATAGTATTAGCTCCTAACAACATGAAATCAATTCAGTATAGCAATTTATTCCAAACAAACAAACATTAATGCTAGGATACGAACACAAGAACTCATTATGACTAGCATTAGACTGTCTTGCCACCTGGACAGTGCCAGAGATTAGTCTGCTGCTGAATGTCTTCTCAAATTTGGAATTTCACTGCATGAATGACTTTGAGCCTACTGTCCTAAAGATAAATTTCCCTTCTCTGAATCTTTGCAAGAGATTTGTGTCCCATTGTCACAGATAACAGCCCTTGTGTAGCTGTCTTAATCAAACGTTACTACATTCAAAGTGCTTGCAGACACGTAACCCTTTTCTCATCTGGAATAGTATCAGTGATAACTAGTAAATGCTATCCTAAGGGAAATGGGCCACATAGATCAATGGCTACAATTTGTCATGGCTTGTCAGGCAGCTGTGTTCACAACATAGGAATGGGTCTCCTTGAGGGCATGCTGTTCTTGCTGCACCAAATAACTCCACTAAGAGATTTACGTCTAAACCTTTGTATGCAGTCTTTAATTTTGTGCTGTGAACAATGCCCTTTGACATTCAACAATTACAATATTATATTTTTGTAAAACTACTGTCCAGGGCCTAGTGGTGGATTGGCATTATTGTAAACGTTCAACCTGGCTCATGTATATTTATTAGGTGACAAATTGTTGCAGGTGTGTAGGTGTGAGGCTAACCATATAATAATTATGCGACAACGTTTATGCCTTCATTTATTAGACAACTCAACTGTAAAGATGGCCTGTTTGCCAGCAAATATTTGATCATGTACATGTATTTTATGGCTTGCAAACTTAAACATTTGAAATCCTGTGACATCTGGTTATAGATTAGGCTGGTTTCACACTGCAGGCATGAGCGGCGCATGTGCCGCTCATATTTTTTCGGCGTGCATGTTAACAAATGAGTGCACAGACGCTTTCAGTGTGAATACTCTTGATGTTCTGGAGCTGCAGAGACAATGTAGTTATGCTGACATGAAGCTCAAGTTTGTGGTGTGAAAAGCCATTATGGTTTAAACTTACTGACAGACTTAGGTTATGGTTTTGTTGAAATTGTAAGAAAGACTAATTATTGTCTTAGTAGCATCAATAAGCATGGGACAAACCAATCAGAACTGTTTTGCCATATATGTTAAGTGTTTGAGTATATTCATCTTGGATTTTCCTGTATAGTTGTAATAGACATTGAATAATTAAATGTCCAGCAATTATTCGAGATATATGTGAAACGTAAATGTATAATTATAAAATATGAAATTGTAAATAAATTATGCAATTAAAAATGTAAAACTATAATTTTAAACAAATATATACATGTAATAAAAAATATTGTAGTTTATGTAAATGAATTTTTTAATTAGTACATATATAATATATACACACATGCATTTAAAATACATATATTTAAATTTTACATAATATATAAAAATTTTATATAATAGATATATTTACATGCATTTAAATATTTAAGAATATAAAATATGAATAACTATTTAAATATTTTAACTGAAGGTGTGTGTGTGTGTGTGTGTGTGTGTATACATCTGTATCTGTATGTCCAGATATATTCACAAAAATCCATAGTGTAGAGCACTTTTTATTGACTATTATTGCAAGACAGAGGTGTTTTGTAGCTGGCCACAGTTTCTTTATTTGCAAAGACATGTTTTATTTGGCCCTACAGCTAAACCCGTTGAGAACCACTGCCTTAAAAAAAAAAACACGCCACATATTATGTAAAGATTGGAACATCTAATTAGTCCCAGCATGCTCATGAGTAAAAACATAATTGTACTCAGATGCACAGGTGCAGATTTAAGATGTTTACTGTTTCTTCATTGTTGCCATTTGAAATCTCTTTCAGCACATTACTCTGCCTCCAGTTGATCTTGCAGACAAAGCCAAAACAGATCAAGAAATGTAACTAAACTGCTTTCCTCAATAGAATTGTTTTGCATATAACAAGATACAAATGTCACCTCCTGCCATCTGTAATATAACTCATTGAATATGGCCATGCCATTCGGAGCACAGGGACATCAGGTATAGGCTGCTACTCCCTGACATTCAAAGAGCACCAGCACCCTGCCATGCTGCTTAAAAAGGAGCCCAGATCAAAGTAGGCAGGAGACATCTGAACGCTCTTCAGCTTACCAGTTGAAGTATGCCGTTTTGCCTTTTTAGTGTCTTAGGTTAAAGTGATTTTTTTTTAAAATAGCCATCCTTAGATGACCTACTTCTTGTTTGTTTATTCTTTACAGTGTTCAAATTATTATAAAGATCAGCTAATTATTACAAAGATTTGTGCAATTTAGTGAAGTATCCTGTCTTGACATATGTTATCAGCCCCCTTTTTACATTGATCTTAATTTCATTGTCTTTGTTAAGCACAAACCCTCAGGCATCTTCTGGTCCTAGCAGATCAGTCCAAGTAATCATTGAAATATCATCCATCTGATTTAATTAAGATGGGAAAAAATCATTTAAATGAGCAAACAGGCAATGTTTCATGTCTGTTCTTGAGTCATCTTTTAAACCAGTGCTTAAAGCAACACTGTGTACATCATAAATGCATCTAGCAAACCGCCTTTTGTCTTTTCCCAAATCACTATGGTAAATTTTTTAATAAGTGATTATTTTTGGAATATTGTATCCTGTTCGGGTCATCACCGCTGCGGAGTAACACATACCTGTGTGAATCGCCATAGACATAAACGTGGAGAAGTAGCTCCGGTTAGAATGTTCTTCCGTGGGATGCATACAGTTCTGTTTATTAACCACTAAAGCGCCAAAATTTACATAGCGTTGATTTAATGACTTGAACTGAAGTATTGCCATTTTTAACACACTTATTTCTTTCTAGCATGTTCACATTTTGTCACATCACTAATTGTTTTTGGCCTAAAACAGTCTGTGTATCATAGATCTAGACCGCAGAGATCCCAGTATTGGTAGGAGAGTGCCAAATCCCACCTGCCATCCAGATCTTTGCAACAGTAAGTGGCATTGCAATACATGCATTTATGCTTTTGAAAATAACTCTGGAAACATATGGGACATAATCAAAATAATTTTTCCTATCTGTTCTTCACAATGGTTACCTATAATATCCTCCTTTTGATTTTATTTTGATTTATCCTCTATGGAGTCAATTTAACACCGTATATATACGCAAAAAATTTACGTTTTGCAAAAGAAAATAAAGTTTTGCAAACGAAAATTAAAGTATTGAGGAAAATAAATGTGCTTTTTGCAAACAAAAATTAAGAATTGCAAAACATAAATGAAACTAAAATATTTTCCATGGTCATATCTATTAATTTATTTGCAACGCTGCTTGTATTTTGCGTGTCAGTCTAGTTTGAGCTTGCGATACCATTTTTCCTTTGCGCTTAACTTTTCTGCATGTCTCTCTTTGTGGCACTATTTTGACGTGGAGGCGGAGTCAAGGGACGGGGGCGTGTACAACACGACTCACTGGAAGTGACGTCATCTGCCCGAGACGCAGCTCACTGATCCAGGTCCTGTCATGATGAGCAGAAACTTTCGAGTGGATCGTTTATTTTTATTCAGTAGCATTAAAACATTAATGTTTTCGTTTTATTTACTTTATTAACAAATGTACACTCTTAGAAAAAAGGGTTCATTGGGGATCTATATAGAACCATAGGGTTCTTTACTCAACTCCAAAGAACCTTTTATGCTAAAAAGACTTTTGGCACAAAGGTTCTTTAGGCTATTATTCATTCATATATTACATTATTCTGCAACATTTTGTATTTGTAATTAAATTATTGTTTGTAGTAACTTAATTTTACATTTTAATTATGCTGATTTTTGGAGAAAAACTGAAATGGCACTCTTCGTGTGATATTGATTAACTACATAAAATGATATAAATATATACATTTTCTAACCCCCATATCTTGAATTTTGTGATCATTCACATGCATTCATAAATGCATTTGAGTACACCGAATAATGCAGTGAAAGAACGCACTCAAAATGCACACGCGCACTAGTATGACTTCATCATGTAACTTTACATTAGCCTAGATGCGTGCACTTTTTAGGCACGATTTATTTCGTTTTTGAATATACTTGATACTGTTAAAAGGCAAATCATTAAAACAAAAACAAAAAAAAGTTCCCATATCACACCTAAACACGCTTGGAAACATAATTAGAATTAGGCTACTAAATTAGTTAAAAATGCCTATCCATATGCAGCTATGATTTGCGAACCCCAAACTGATTCAAATGATTCACGAACCTGCTCCAAACTTCCAAACTTTTTCAAATGATTCGCGGACCAGATTCGAACTCCTGAACAGACTCAAATGATTCACGCTCCGAGCTCCCAAACTGACTCAAATGATAGGCGAACCCGCTTTGAACTCCCGAACTGACTCAAATGATTCGCGAACCCGCTTTGAACTCCCGAACTGACTCAAATGAATCGCGAACCCGCTACGAACTCCCGAACTGATTCAAATGATTCGTGATCCCCAAACTGACTCAAATGATTCGCGAACCCGCTTTGAAATCCCGAACTGACTCAAATGATTTGTGAACCTGCTACGAACTCCCGAACTGATTCAAATGATTTGTGATCCCCAAACTGACTCAAATCATTCGCGAACCCGCTCTGAACTCCCGAACTGACTCAAAAGATTCGTGAACCCGCTCCGAACTCCCAAATTTACTCAAATGTTCCGCGAACCCGCTCCGAACTCCCGAACTGACTCAAATGATTCGTGATCCCGCTCCGAACTCCCAAACTGGTTTAAATTATTCATGCTTCATACTTCGAACTCCCAAAATGACTCAAATGATTTGCGAATCCGCTTTGAACTCCCGTACTGACTCAAATGATTCGCGATCACCAAACTGACTCAAATGATTCACGATCCCACTACGAACTCCCGAACTGATTCAAATGATTCGCGATCCCCAAACTGACTCAAATGATTCGCGAACCTACTTTGAACTCCCGATCTGACTCAAATGATTCGCGATCCCGCTCCGAACTCCCAAACTGACTCAAATGATTCGCGAACCCGCTCTGAACTCTCAAACTGATTCAAATGATCCGCGAAGCCGCTCCGAACTCCCGAACTGACTCAAATGATTCGCGATCCCCAAACTGACTCAATGATCCGCGAACCCGCTCCAAACTCCCGAACTGGTTCAAATGATTCATGCTCCATACTCCGAACTCCCAAAATGACTAAAATGATTTGCAAACCTCCTTTGAACTTCCAAACTGACTCAAATGAATCACGCTCTGAACTCCCGAACTGACTCAAATGATTCACAATCCAAAGTTCCCATCCAAATCAAATGACACCGCCAGCGCTACTATTGCCAGCGCTAGTATTGGCTTAGTTCTCTAATTTCATAACATTTACTGATTTTAAGGTACGAAAAGTATGTTGTTAACAAATAAAATATCAATATTTCCATTCCGAACTGCTTTCCACGTCCACGAACATAACCAGGTGAGCAGATCACTCTCTCACTATTTGATTGCTCTAGTCTTTATCCACTCTTCATCATTATCCACCAATCAGAACACACGAGAACTCTTTGACCACAGCTGTTGTGCTTCAAAAGCTCTTGCAGCAGCTCAACACTGGTTTATTAGCAGCGTTTTTCTCAAGTTAAAGAAGTTGTTAACATGAACATCTGGGCCCGTATTCATAAAGATTCTAAGAATCCTCTCAGAAAACTCTTAATTTAGCTTAAAAACTTTTACGTAGGGGTCTTAGCTTAAAAGCCATTTGGGACCGATCTGAGAGCAACTCTGAGTAAGGAAAAGACAAAAACTTTCATCTTAGTGAGGAGGCGGGGTTGACCCCGTTGCTATGTATGACACAATCTTTTGAAAACTGTGATTGGTTGGTTGTCCAAGAAAGGAAAAAAAAGAGTGATTTTAAGTATAGGGGTCTATTCTAATTCTCATTTTGAATTTACATGCGTAATTTTTCCTATTTGACCATTCTCTCTCTCTCTCTCTCTCCCTCTCTCTCTCACACACACACACACACACACACACACACACACACACACACACACACACACACACACACACACACATTATATGTGTGTATATAAATCCTTTTTTTATTTTTATTATCCTATAAGGTATTTGATTGGCTTAGAATGATAAAAATTGTTCCACTCTTTCCAATTACAGTGATTGCTGTCCTATTTAAGTGGCAGTTTGAATGTTGGTTTTAATGTATCAAACATGGAATCAAAACCAAGAAGGGCGAGAAAACCAAACTGGACAGAGGAACAGTGTTTAATGTTAGCCCAGTTAGTGGATGAACACAAGGCCTTTCTTAAAGGAAAATTCGGGACGGCTGTCACAGCAAGGGACAAGAAGCAGACATGGGAGCATATAGCACAAACTATTAACGGTTCATTCCCCCTGCTTGTGTGCACCTACTGTATAAGCCTGCTATATTCATAAATGCAGTTTTTTGAGCCTGCAAGGTGGAAATGTCTAGTGGAAACGAAATGAACTGCGACACAATAAGATGTTCTGAGAGTGATGTAATTGTTTGTGTGATCACTCTGCTTACAGAAGGTTGTGACAGACCCAAATCATCACTATTGCATTGTTGCATTTTTCCAGTTGCCAAATATCTTAATGTAGTGATTACTTTAATTTCTGGTGCTATGGCATTTCTGCGCTGTGTCGGAGATGTTAGCACGTCTCTAATAAGATCAGTCACAAACATGATCCCTGCACGATCTAAACTATATTTGTTATACTTAGGTGCGACTTATAGTCCGAAAAATACGGTAATGATAAAAATAATAATAGCCTTATATGAAAATATATTACATAAAAAGACATGATCAACGGACTGTGGGATGGATTAAAAATATTTTATCAATCTCTGATAATCTCAGGTTGCTCTGGTCACCCTGGTTTGTTTATTCATTAAACTTGTGGCCACGACATTATCACGTTCCCAAGAATTAATATCTCGTGGCCACGACAAAACTAAACCAAAAAGACTTGAGTTAAAAAATTATTATTATTATTAATTTATGCCAGTATTTATGTAAATGAAAAACGAATTCGCAATCGATATGAAACTTGAGTCGTAGACCTCTTTAATGATGTAAGTAGTTTATGAAGTGAATTGCATTATTTTACATTAAAACTAGCAGTAACTCTGAACTAATGTGAGCAAAGAATTAATCCCAGTTACGAGTTAAGTTAAGAGATTTTAAACAAACACTTGCAGTTAACCATTGCAGAAGTCGTGGCCTAATGGTTAGAGAGTCGGACTCGCAATCAAAGGGTTGTGAGTTCGAGTCTGGGGCCGGCAGGAATTGTAGGTGTGGGGAGTGCATGTACAGTGCTCTCTCCACCTTCAATACCATGACTGAGGTGCCCTTGAGCAAGGCACCAAACCCCCAACTGCTCCCTGGGCACCGCAGCATAAAAGGTGTGTGTTCATGGTGTGTGTGTGTTCACTGCTGTGTGTGTGCACTTTGGATGGGTTAAAAAGCACGAATTCTGAGTATGGGTCACCATACTTGGCTGTATGTCACGTCACTTTAAACAGCAGATGTTCATGTTAACAACTTCTTTAACTTGAGAAAACACTGCAAATATACATACATTTGTTAATAAAGTAAATAAAATGAAAACATGAATGTTTTAATGCTACTGAATAAAAATAAATGATCCACTCAAGTCTCTGCTCATCATGACAGGACCTGGATCAGTGAGCTGCGTCTCGGGCCGATGACGTCACTTCCAGGGAGTCATGTTGTACACGCCCCCGTCCCTGGACTCCGCCCCCACGTCAAAACAGTGCCTCAAAGAGAGACGTGCAGAAAAGTGAAGCGCAAAGGAAAAATGGTATCGCAAGCTCAAACTAGACTGACACGCAAAATAAAAGTAGCATTGCAAATAAATTAATAGATATGACCATGGAAAATATTTATTGCAAAATCATTGCTTTCGCGCTGTTTCATTTATGTTTTGCAATTCTTAATCTTTGTTTGCAAAAAGCAAATGTATTTTCCTCAATACTTTAATTTTCGTTTGCAAAACTTTATTTTCTTTTGCAAAACGTAAATTTTTTGCGTATATATACGGCGTTAAATTGACTCCATAATCCTCCTTTTATTTATTTTTCTTAAGAAAAAAAACAACTTATCGTATTTATTTGAGAATTGTGATGTATAATCTGGAGACCCCCATGACAAAAAATTTGAGAAGTAATGTCTAATTGACCTATATGCAGTGAGCACAGTGTCCAAACTTCACAAACCTTTATGCAATTGCAAAGAAGAATGATCTGAAAATTAAAAATGTGTATCCATGTATATCTGTTCTTTTAAATTTGATAATCTTGTTCATTTTCTTCTGTCAGTTAGCAGAGCTCAATGTTTTGACTGGCAACCTAGTTAAAAATTCGCCACTGTGAGGACAAATCATCTCAGAGTGCATGTCAATTCAATTCATCTCTGTTTGAAGAATGCAGATAAACATAGCTACTACACTCTGAAGAATTTGGAAAATATCATGGATTATAGTTAGTGGAAGTGAATGCAGAGTAAGTGAATTTACCCTCTGGTATTTTCATGTGATTGCCTGGTCTAATGAGAGACTTTAGGTTTGCACGCAAAGCAGCACATGCCCCTTTTATAACCCCATGATTTTCAGCTCTGCAAGTGCAACCAAAAGTTATTGGCAAGTATAGTAAAAATATTTTGGATTTGAAATGAAGGCAAAAGAACAAAAATTTTCTGCATGACATCAAGCATATGTGCTTGTGGCACTAATGATCAAAATCGTTTTGTTAATACAGAACAGTCTCACCATGTATAATTCATAAGTGAGCTCGGCATTGACTCTGTGATGGGAAATATAGTGCATCTCTAATGGCTGAAATCATCGAATACCAGAAAGCAGGTGTCCTAACTAGGTGTCTTAATGGAAACGTGAAGCTAAATTAGTGTGTCAGTCAGGCTAAGGTGTAAATAATAACCAGGCTGTAAAGTAATTGCCCTGCAAAGGAGCAGTCAGTCTGTCTTTATGCACATATCTGGGAGTGGATGTCCAGCCAGATGCCCAGACATAATGAACCCCTTTCTCCTGTGGAATTAAAGGGTGATTCATATCCTTCTACGCATCAATGATAATGCAATTATTAGTCATAACCATGATCACTTGACTGCCCTAAATGACTAGGTTGTTTATGTGCACATAAATTTTTGTCAGATCATTTTTATTTATTTATTTTTTGCTGAGGAGAAGTGCCACCCAATTAAAAAGAGAGTGTCTGGAAAATAAGTCACTCTAGATTTTGACACAGTGGAAGACAGCATCAGGTTTTCACTATGTTACATCATTAAATCCCACACTCTGTGGGAAGAAAAGCAATAAATATTTTGTAGAGTTGCAGTTGGTCACTTGCTGTCAGTAACATGCTGGTCACCTGGAAGTGATGGTCTAATCATAGCCAGACCAAGGGAGACCGTTTTGGCATATGCCATTGGTGTACTATTTTAGATATTCAGCCTCAATCTAAACATTGGTGAAAAGGTTTGCTTCTGGATTTAGCACCAGAGTGTAGGTACATCAGTATATATATATATATGTATATATATATATATATATATATATATATATATATATATATATATATATATATATATATATATATATGTATATATATATATATATATATATATATATATATATATATATATATATATATATATATATATATATATTAGTGCTGTCAAACAATTAATCACGATTAATCATATCCAAAATAAAAGTTGTTGTTTAAGTAATATATGTGTCTGTACTGTGTATATTTATGTATATACTGTATAAATACCCACACTTAACATACACATACACAGTAAACATACACAGTACATACAAATAACAAAAACTTTTATTTTGGAAGCGATTAATCCTGATATATATATATATATTAGTGGTGGGTCGTTATCAGCGTTAACGTGATGCGTTAACGTGAGACTCTTATCGGGCGATTAAAAAAAATATAGCCGTTAATCTATTCTCAAAGTTGGGTTGGGAGCTGGGTCTATATTAAGCAAGCTATAATGATTTTCACCTTGATAATTTAGCGCGGATGTATACCTAGCTGAATCTGTAGGGGGCGAGAACGAGTCTTCGAACCTGTGTGTATGCCTACTGTGAAATAACCACATCAAACGTGATGTGCTAACATGGATGCAGCTAAGATGCCGCCGGGTTTGCTTCAGGGATTTTTTTTTAAAGAAGCTTCCCAATGGAAACCTCGACAAGACGCACGCCTGTTTCACACATACTCCGTCTGCAGTGCGTAGTCCGTGTGCGGTACGTATGTGGTGCAGAAGACTCGATGTGCTTTCACACAGGATGCGTTTGCAGTCCGCTACTCAGTACGTAAACAATCGCTGCACTGTTGCAGACGCACCGCTACTGGAACGCAACTGGAATCCGTTAACATGGGTGCGTAAAAAAATATGCAACGCATACTTACTGCAGATGGAGTTTGTGTGAAACAGGCGTAAGGTTGTTTGCACCTTGTGCAATGTGGAAATAGTTTACCGCTTTCTTAAGCAGTTTGAGATGTATTTTGGAAACAGGAGATGAGCCCCTTGTCTAATGCACCACCTGGCTTGAGAAACCCTTTCTCAAAGACTTACTTTTAGTCATTATTTTATTTGGGTAGCACACATATTCTGAATGCCTAGGGCAGAATTCAAATGAGCCATTTTAATCTAGATTAATTCCAAGATTACAGTGAGATTAATCTAGATTAAAAAAATGAATCTATGCCCACCACTAATATATAATATTTAATTAGAAAAGTACATTTATATGTAGAATTAAAAAATAAAAGTATAAAAGTATATATATATATATATATATATATATATATATATATACATACATACATATATATACATACATACATGTATACAGTACTTACATACATATATATATATATATATATATATATATATATATATATATATATATATATATATATATATATATATATATACATACATACATATACATACGTGTGTGTGTGTGTGTGTGTGTGTGTGTACTGTATCTTTCTGTCTGTCTATCAATTTTTTTTTTTTTTTTTAAATATCTGATTTGTATTGGTGGTATTATTTCTGGAAGTACCCCATATTTTGTATGTATGATTGTATGTTAATGCATATTTCATACCTAAAAACTCTTGCATATTAATTTATTTGTTCATTTTTAATTGTATTTATTTAAATCTGAATTAAATTTTTTGGTCCTGTTTTCTACTTTCCTCAAGGTAATGGTTGGTTCTAAGGTTGATGGAGAAAGTAAACTGTGAGTTTTTGAAACATACACAATGCATGGCATCAGTAATATTGTGCTCTTGTATATATTTGAAAGACTAACAGAAGTTAATACAAATCATTCAGCTGATTCAACCAAAATCATTGACTTTCTTTTTTTCTCTCCAGCACCCATTTATTAATTTTTTCCCCTCATTAAGATCTCATATTTATTTTGTAACCTTTTTAAAGTCTAAGGCAACATGTGAGATGTATTTGTTCTGCTGCAGTATAACCGTGCTGTCCAGCATGCAATTAGCAAAACAAACTCATTGCACTCTGTGCATTTGCCTTTGAAGATAATTCACTGATGAATTCTGGGATCTGTTAAGAATATAATAAAAGCTTTACTAAAACAGAACCTCCTACTAGGGTGGGGTGATTTAAAAAAAATTGGCATTGGACCAGTGAAACATTGTGATAGATGATGAAATTCAGGATTTGAGGGGGGAGTTAGGGGGTGTGCCCGAAGCGTGATTCCTTATTATGGAAAACAACTAATGATTACTAACACCGTGGCTACACTGGATGCAAGTGGTTCTGCGCAACAAAATACTATAGAACCACTGATCTATAATAGAGATTCATTATATAGATAAGTCAATAGAACTCATTATAATCAGTGATGCTGTCTACCGTACACTGGATGAAGCGGCATGAAAGCACAACTCCCTGACAGTAAACTGCTGCCACATTCTATTTATGATGTGCTGACAAAAATTTCCAATGATTTTCAAAGGTCGCTTTGTCGCATCCAGTGTAGAAGTCTTTAGCTGATATGGTGTGGTACAACACGACAACTGTCGCATCCGGTGTAGACACGGTGTAAAGAGAGATGACAGATAGGACAATGCTAAATTATTAGCAAATCCTCAGTACCACTGACAAACTGGTAAGTACTGTCACTCCATAGTATAAACAGAGTGAGTGCGATTGTTAATCTCGAAGGTGATAGTTAAACTAAAAAGTGATCATGCTTCGGGGTGGTGGTGGGGGATCACGATGCCAGTGCACCATTGTGATGTCTATCAGCCATCGGCGATGGAGGATGGCATCGTGTATCGGCCTAACCCTACCTCCTACTCTGTGCGATGATTATGAAGACAGGTTGCAAACTGTGCTATCATCTGCATTTTAACTGCCAGCCAAGTAGTTTCGTGCCAGATGAAATGGCTGGCAATGGAAGCTCTCTGGTTGGCCCTGTAGATTACTACGGAGAATGAAACATATACAACTTACAGATTCGAATTACAGCAGGCTGTTTTGAACCACATGGTATACCCACACAGCACTCCAGACTATCATTACAGGGCTAATAAAGTGATAAAGCAAAGCATCCATCTAGACAGTAATCCCACAGTCTCTGACAATGCCACAGATCCAAGGCTGCTTTATCTCTCGCTGTAGTTAAGCAGATTATTACCTTGACTATTAACCTGAGTGGTGTAAATTTAGAGGCGTAAACTTTAACAATTTTCCTCTGCTTAAATTATAGTTTAATCAGAAAGGAGAGATTATAAGCATAAACTACCATTAAAAAGTTTTATGCTTTTTAATGGTTATGCCCATCATGGCTGCATTTATTTGATCAAAAATACTGTAAAAAACATAAATAAAAAATTGTACTGTTATCATACTGTTTTTCCAGTGATAGCAAAGCTACTCCAGTCTTCAGTGTCACATGAACCTTCAGAAATCATTCTAATTTGGTGCTCAACAATACTGTCCTTTTTATCATGGCATCTCAGGATCAACCTAGCTGTTTTGTTTTCAACAAACCCATCACTTTATAAAAATTCACCATCCAGTTAGGCTCATCAACCATAATTCCATCAAAAACAGCTAGAAACCTTTGAGTTATGATTGATGATAGGCTGAATTTCTCAGACCACATTGCTAAAACTGCCCGGTCCTAAAGATTTGCTTTATACAACAATGGTAAGATCAGGCCCTTTCTTTCAGAACATGCAGCACAGCTCCTTGTTCAAGCTCTTGATCTATCCAGGCTGGACTATTGCAATGCTTTCTTGGCAGGTGTTCCAGCCATTTCTATCAAACCTCTATAGTTAATCTAACATGCTGCTGCTGAAAAGAACGCATTTCACACCTCTGTTCATCAGTTTGCACTGGCTACCAGTAGCTGCTCGAAAAAAATTCAAGGTATTAATGTTTGCCGACAAAACCACCACTGGTTCTGCACCCCTTTACCTAAATTCATTACTTCAGATTTCTGTGCCCTCTAGAAGCTTGCATTCTGCAAGTGAACAATGGCTTATTGTGCCATCTCAAAGAGGCACAAAATCACTTTCACAGACTTTTTCATAAACTGTTCCCTCCTGGTGGAATGACTTGCCCAACTCAATCCGAGCAGCTGAGTCCTTAGCCATCTTCAAGAAATGACTAAAAACACGTCTGTTCCATCTTTGTTTGACCTTCTAACTCTAGCACTTTCTATTCTATTTTAATTCTACTTTGTCTATTTATCTTCTTTTTTTATAAAAAAAACAACAAAAAAACACTAGCTTTCTTTTTTTAAATATTCTATCTACATGTTTTTTAATGTGCGTGTGTGTGTGTCTTAAAAAAAACCCAACAACCTTGCTACATGTACTGTGTTAGGCTAGCCGAGACTTGTCATTTGCACTTCCATATTGTTGCTCTTATGTTAGTTTTAATTGCTTCTATTGTCCTCATTTGTAAGTCGCTCTGGATAAAAGCATCTGCTAAATGACTAAATGTAAATATAAATGATCAATGTTGAAAACAATTGTTAAGCTGCTGCTTAATATCTTTGTGTAAACCATTATAGATTTTTTTTCTCAGGATTTTTGATGAATAGAAGGTTCATAAGAACAGCATTTGTTTGAAATCTTTTGTAATATTGTGCCTTTTTCTGTCACTTATGATCAATTTAAAGCTTCCAAGCTGAATAAAAGTGTTACATTTTAATTATTCAATTAAACTTTTGAATGGTAATGTATCTTAAGTTTTTAATTTATGGAAATTGAAATTACATTCTGTCTAGTTCAAATTCAATGCAAAACAATCACCCTGTCACAATTGCAATCTTCAAATCAACTTATATAAAAAGTTCCCTCTGAAATAAAATAGATTGCCATCTGCTTTCCGCAATGTTGATTAGATGAAGTGCAACACAATGTATGATAAGAGTAATTCCTATAGAAAAACAGTTATATTTGTTCTGAAAAGAATTGCAGTTATTTAATTTAATGCATAACACACAGCTATTCTAGTGCACTTGGAATAAAACAGGTGTTTCCGCTGCTCAGAAAAGTGGTGCAATTGTTTAGTGTGTTCAGAGATCATGTTCTTTTGAAATAAGCAAGACTGAGGATTAATTCCCTTATACATGCTTTGTATTTTAAGCTTCAGAGCTTCCATCTAATTTCTTTGCGGAAGTTTGCATGTGTATATTTGAAATGGGGCTCTGATGCATGCATTGTAGAGGGAAAATCACTCAGCGTCTTACCCCATCTCCTCTCAGTTGAGACTGTGTAGTTCTCCACGGGGGCCTCATCCTTGCCTGTAAACCCTGTTTAACATTATAATAATTTTAACACTGCTCCTCATTTCAACTCATTGAATATGATAGAATACCAGGGAGGCCAGAGCTTCGATAGAGACATGCAGATGTCTAGGGAAAGCTCAGTAAGAATTTATAGAATTCTCCATGGAATCAAGCTTATTTTATGAACGCTTAGTGTGTTAGGAATTAAGTAAGAGGACATGTACCTAATCTTCATTTTTTGACATTATTTCATTTGTTTCAAAAATGTAATTAATAGTAATTATTACTATCTCACAGAATTGGCTAGTTGCCGCTCTTGGGAGCGCTAAATTTTTTGTAGCTATTAAATCGGCTATAATTAAGGTAGATTTTAACAGTTTGAACTGTGTTCTCAAGATTTTTTACATCTTGTTCCGGGCGCTGTTCTTGCGGCGACTGGCTGAGCTGCGTGTGTGCCTCAATTGTGTACGTTGGTTTCTGTCCTGTTTTAAATCTTATTTATCGTTCCTAATTTTATTTCTTATCACTTTCTAAGAAAATGATAAGTCTGTGGAAGTTGGTGCTCCTTATGTTACTGCTGATCAACTGGGGAAATGCGACCGTCTTGGTGAATGGCTGAGTTTCGGTGGAGAGCGTGCCAGTGTTGACCAGGGAGTTCCTGATGGGTCTGCATTTTAATGCTGGCTTTGTCGACCCTGCCTGGGAGGTTCCCGAATAAATTCTCCAGTCTTCTGCAAACACTCAGGAATCGAAAAGGAAACTAGGAGGAAACGCGGGAAGCGATGTGGAGTTCGAAGCAGACTAAAGAGAGCTCAAAGATTCATCCTGCTGCCTGGAATACTCCTAAGCAATGTACGCTCGCTTCGCTATAAACTTAATGAACTACAAGACAATGTGAGTTTTATGCTTGAATACAGAAACAGTCACATGATGGTATTCACCGAAACTTGGCTTGACTTGGAAACTTGGCTTATTCGGTTGACAATAGTACTTTAAAGATTGAAGGTTTTGGAACACCTATTCGACTTGATAGAGACAAACATACAACAGGCAAAAGTCGAGGAGGAGGTGTGTGTGTTTATATTAAAGGCCATCTTTCAATTTAACTGTATAACTTAATTTATACAAAATCTTGTATGAAAATGTTAATTTAAAAAGAAATACATAAGAATACATATGTTTTACAACACCCACGGGCAGAAATGAAGAAAAAAGTGTACCTATTCTAAGCTACGCTCCAAGAAACCGCCTTTTCCCAGAGAACGTAACGACAATATGTAACGTAACATATGCAAACATAGGCGCTGCCGCCCTGGTTCTCAGTGTGGGTTTAGGTCATGGGTGCCCAACCCTGCTCCTGGCGATTGACTGTCCTGCAAAGTTTAGCTCCAATCCTAATCAAACACACCTGCCTTTAATTTTTAAGTGAGCCTGAAGACCTTAATTAGTTGCTTCAGGTGTGTTTGAATAGGATTGGAGCTGAACTTTGCTGGACGGTCGATCGCCAGGAGTACTGTTGAGCACCCCGGGTTTACGCAGTCTGAGAGGTGGTAACAGAAAAGAGAGTTTGTCGTTATCGTTATTATAGTAGGTTTTTGTAACAATGACTGTATTTACATGAACAGCATATTCCCGTCCTAACCGGAACACTAACTGCTTTCATACACGTACTCCGCAGTACATGCGAGATAATGTCCGTCGGAAATACTAAGAGGGGGGTAGTAGTATAACAGCGTGCTAAGTTCGGAATTCCAGCTGGCCGGTTATGTTGTTCAGATATACGGCCCAAACGCTTGACATCTACAGAAGCAGAACATGCGGACGGACACCTAGGTCTGAAAGCCGTTACTGATTAAAAATCAGCTAGCAATTTCTAAATTTCACAATAAACTATGTTGTGCAGCTATAGCCTGTGGTCACTCCACCGATTCTCCCCACACCACATCTCTCTCCTCTGTCCATTTAACCCTCCCCTTATCTCTGCCTGACCCCTCTCTCGCTTAGGCGGCTCATAATTATACGGCAATGACCCATTGTAAGAGTTGACATTTACCCCTACTGCAACCTCTTCACTGTCTGACTCCATTACGAAGAGATGATATTTACCGTTGCGTCACTTCCGATCAGAGCATTTTTCACAGCGGAAGTAATTTTACTCACAATTTCTTTTAAAAAACTTTTTTAATGCACATTTATGATTAGTTTCTTCACTCAAATCGAAGTTTCCTCAGCTGTTTTTTATTGTGGTATATACTTACCCACGCGCCAACTTTGATGTGGCTTTTGAGACTGTTAAAAATACCCCAGAGAAACTTGATAATTTATCCCCAGATGCTCCCAAATTTGTTTTAGGGGATCTTAACAATTGTATTATGGACAAACATCTAAAAGGCTATCATCAATATGTTACCTGCACTACTCGCGGTGATAAAGTCTTAGATAGATGTTACGGTCCCATCCCGGGAGCGTATCGGTCTCTGTCTTTACCTCCTCTTGGTTCAGCTGATCACAATATGATTTTACTGACTTCTGTATACATTCCCATTGTGAAGCAAGTGAAGAAAGAAATACGAAATGTGAAAGAATGGACACCTTCTAATATTGAAGTTTTGAAGCGGTGTTTAGATTGTACCAATTGGAAAATGTTTTTGAATACATCTTCTGATTTGAACGATCAGGTGGTTACCATTTCTAAATATATCACTTTCTGTGTTGATTCTGTTATACCTACGAAAAAGATCACTCTGTATCCTAATAATAAACGTGCAAAATAAAATAAAATAAAAATAAAATAAAAATGCATATTGAATGAGAAGAAGAGAATATTTTTTTGTGGGGACCAATGAGGTGAAAAAACAGATAAATAGGGAAGTAAAAAGAGCAATTAAAATTGCTAAAAATAATTATAAAAATAAGATTGAGGATGTGTTCATGCAAGGTAATCTTAAAGCTGCCTGGAAAGGAATTGAGAGTATGGGTGCAGTGAGTACATTAGTACCAAAGATGCACATTCCAATTGGAAACATTGACAATGATTTAATTCTATCTAATGAGTTTAATGACTTTTTTTCTCGTTTGGATACATCCTCGGTCATTGATGAGATAACCATTTTTAAAAAGACCTTGAGTATTTTTCTAATAATTTTAAAATTAATTTATCTAATATATCAAGACAGCTGAAGGCCACACCGCTTAACAAGGCCCCAGGTCCAGATGGTATATGTAGTAGAACACTGAAATACTGCGCTGACCAGCTCAGTGAAGTTCTCCGACTTTTTCAATCGTCATTAGATCAAGGGTTGGTACCTGATTTGTGGAAAAGTTCAATTATTGTTCCGATACCTAAAAAAACTAAACCAAATTCCTTGAAAGATTACCGTCCAATCTCCTTGACCTCCTTAGTTATGAAGATTTTTGAAAAAGAGATCAAGAGGTATATAATGACAGTTGCTGGACCACTTTTAGATCCGCTGCAGTTTGCATATCACGCTAGAAGAGGCGTAGATGATGCAAAACTGTTCTTGATAAATACTCTTAGTCGTCATCTGGAAAACAGCGGATCTTTTGCGCGGCTATTGTTTGTAGATTTTTCATCTGCATTTAATCTTTTGTAACCTGTTACGTTGGGGCAAAAACTTATCAGTCAGTTTAATTTTAATCATGGATTAGTTTTATGGATTATGAACTTTTTATCAGACAGACAACAAAGGGTTAGGATTAATGAGGTGTTATCAGATGTTGTAAATATCTACACAGGTACCCCACAAGGGTGTGTGCTCTCTCCTATTTTGTTTATATTATATACAAATGACTGTCAGAGTTTGCAAGATAATAGTTACTTGGTAAAATATGCAGATGATACTGTGTTGCTCTCCTTGCTTTCACATTCAGATCAGGAATATGGTTCTGTTTTGTACAATTTCATCTCTTGGTGCAGTAATATGAAACTAGATCTGAATGTCTCAAAAACTAAAGAGATGATTATTAATTTTAGCAGGAGGACATTAGCACTTCAACCTATAGTCATTAATGGCACACATGTAGAGGAAGTAGAACAATATAAGTACCTGGGTTTTATTTGTTGGTTTTCTTCATTGTCTATAAAAAAAACAAAAATCGTTGCAAGGTATTGTTAGCACGTGCTCTAAAATCATGGGTGTCCTCTTAAGAAGCCTTACTTCCTATTATGAATAGCAGGTGATGAGGATGGCACACAAAATATTAGGAGACAGTACTCACCTGCTGCACTTGGACTTTGAGTGGATGCCCCTGGGGCGATGTTTAAGAGCAATTAAATGCTCTACTTATCGTTATAAATGTACTTTTGTGCCTGAAGCAATACGGTTATGTAACACACATAGGTGACTTTATTTTAGTGGTTTTTTTTTCTTTTGTTCTATGTGTTTTAATTGTATATGTCAAGTGTTTTATGTGAGGCACCATGTAAGCTTAAATTAATTACCCCACGGGGATCAATAAAGCTCTAAACTAAAATACATTGTTGCATTGCATTGTTTTAAAGCAGTTTTAAATAGTATTTGTAATTTTTTTAACTCTGAAAAATCTTCACTGGAGTAAAACATGACCACTGGCCCTGGTCATCTCCACTGATGTGATGCTCAAATCAAAATGAGCCATTGAGAATTTTGTGGATGAAAAAAATTCCAAAAACAGATGACCAACAAATAACTTGGATTAAGCTAAAAGAAGAATGATTTTTTCTGTGGTTTCCTAGTTTCCCTCCCTGAATCATTCACTGTGTCTGTTGAAGAGGCTTGTTTAGGACCTGCACCGTTCCCTCGGCATACCTCGGCCAGCTGGCACAGACTAGAGATGGTCATGAAGTAGTCAACCATAAAGTCTGTTAGTTTAAGATTTAACGTACTGGCATGAAGACAGAACTGCACAGAAAGCCAAGACGATCCCTAAGAGACAAGATATACTCTGAAAAATCTGAAAGCATGCCAGTTTATAAAGAAACCACAATGTCATAAAATCGTATTAGGTGCAATGAAAAGCACAATAAACCCTCAGAATAGAATCCAAGTGTTAGTATAAGATTTTACTTTCAAACATTGCAATTTGTATTAGATTGTAGCAGTTCACTAAATACTTGTGTTCAAATTCAGTCAATAACAATGATCAAATGATCTCAATTTGTCTAATAATGATAAGCAGGAAGATGAAATGGGTAAGGCAATTTATGTCATCTTCGGTTATGTCGCTGTTACGCACATCATGTGTTAATGCTCTCAATAATAGGCAGCAGTTTTCCGTAAGCTGGTTCATGTAATGAAGTGTCATTAGTTTATCCCATCTGCCAGTGCATTTTTGCCATCCAAGTGTGAAAAACCCAAAATAGCAGGTACAAATTACTTCCCGTTGCTTTTGGCTAAATCAGACTAGTTTCCAGTGAGCTGGAAGTTTTCCCCCCTTCTCCTTACTATGCCTGTGGGCCCTGAGAAAGCACATCCCATAATCTTGTTGGCTTGTCTCCAGCAGGCTGTCCCGTGTTCTACAGGAGCTGTTTTCAATTTTACGAACGCAGAGTTTCTGAACTAACTTGCTACTAACTCTTGACTCTTTGATGTTTAAGATCAATCGCCATTGTCGTTTCTTAAACAGCCCTTTTCTGAGAAGTTCTGTGCATGTGAAACTGCTAATGACTATTGGATTGTTTGAATTTTAAAGTATATCCGTAAATTGACATGAAAATATTTAAGAACCAGCTGTTAAACATATGTCCATAGTTGAGTCTTATATATGTCCATTGAGTCTTAAGTTTGTTGTGTTTGGTTGGATTCTTGGCTTTTTTCCATGTGTAGACTCTTATATTGATACAATATATATATTTGAGGTCACTGGAAGAGTAACTGGAAAATTTGTTTTGTCACATTTTGCATTAATTTTTCCAATTCCAAGTTAAGGATTTTGAATATTGTTTTATTTTTAACTGTATTTTCTGAGCTGAAAAGCTCATAATATCATAGCTTGTTTAAAGGCAAATTCCATTGTGACAACTTTGATGAACTGTATTTTTGTCCTATGCAGTAACCTACATACACACATTAATGGTTTCTTTACACATACTACACAATCTGTATAATGAAATACATTAAAAATCAAGTAATTATTATTGATTTCTTCCTGGCTAGAGTCAGTTATAAGTACAGCTTCCATTTAAAAACTATTTCCTGCCTTCCACCTATGCTTGTTCAACTCATTGTAAAGGGTTAAGGACTCTTCAGAGTGACACGTGGCTCTTTTTCCTAGTTTTGGTATGGCAAACTTCACACATGCCTTTCTCTGCTTTGTTGAAACATGTTCTGCCTCCAGTCAGTGTCTGAATACAAAGGAAATGACTTGTCAGGACATGTTTCCATAACTTTTCTAACTGGGCTACACAAAGCAGTGTCACAGTAAATAGACTGCTATTTAAGTATAGTTGCATTTACATGGACTATAATTATAATATTCTCTAAGGCTAGCAGCACAGGCCATATACTGTATGAATAGTCTGACTTGAAACTTTATTTGGGTCGAAAAGGGTGTTGAAAACCTTTGATAATCTGTTTGGTTATATATATTGATATACATAGCATGCAAACACTAAATCTGTTAAATTTCAGCAGTTGGGTCTTTCTGAGCTGGAATCATGTCAAGACATTTCCCACAAAGGAAATGTAAATTTGAAGGGCTAGTTCTCTTAAACATGAAAACCTGTCATCATTTGAGTACCTTCATGTCATGTCAAAATTTCTTTCATCTGTGGAACACAGAAAGATATTTTGGAAATTGTTTTGAATGTTTTTTTATTTTTTTAAGTGAATATTTAACTCAAAATTATTTTGTAAACGTGTATGCCTACAAAGATTCGTCAAGATTAATCAAGATTCAATTCAATATATAAAAATTCAATATAAACATTAAAAAACCTCTACAATTCCATATTAAGTAAGCTATATAAATAAATTATGCAAATAGCAAATTGTATTTGTAATTTGTATTTTGGCAATGTTTTAAACAATGATTGTTTTTATCAGTGTATAATGAAAGCCAAAACAGTTTGGGAATTTTGGAAAACAATCTGTATAAACAGACAAAGCTGTAGCAGAGAGCTGCACGGGTCCGATTTTGTAAATCCGCACCCGCCCGTACCCGCAGTGCTTAAAACCGCATTCCGACCCATTTTCCGACAGCAGCACTAATTAAAATCCGCACCCGACCCGCTTAAAATAGAACCGACACCCGACCCGCACCCGAAATCAAATCAGTTAAGCCATTCACATTAGACACACTTTTTTCAAAATTTGTAAAAAAAATTTTTTTATGTTAAATTCTTTTTTTATTTTATTTTTTTATTTTTTATAACGTGTTTATAGTTATACAGTAACAAAACCGTGGTACAGGTGTCCCATAGCAGTATACACAGTCATCCATCATACAGTCCATCATAGAATTATACAATGATAGTTCAAGGGTTGAATGAAGGGCAATAGCACCAGTCCAAACAAAAATCAAGAAATAAAGACAATCAACATACTTTCTCAAGGAAATTCCAAAGAGGGGACCAAACACGCCAAAAGTCGTTAGACTTCCGGTGTAAATCACAGGTTAGTTTTTCTAAAGGTAGATATGTGGCAACTTGACTCAACCACATATTGACTGAAGGGACATGACGAGTGGACCACAACAAAAGTATACATTTTCTCGCCAAAAAGGTACAAAAATGTAACACACATTCTTGATCGTGGTTGAGATGTAATTCAGCCTTACAGTTCAAGAGATAGATACTTGGGGATAAAGCAAAAGATTTACCAATAATCTTATGAACAGCTTTATGTATCTCTTTCCAGTAAGTCTTGATCATGTCACAGTCCCAAAACACATGCATGACCGTACCAATATTAGACTTACATTTGAAACACAGTTGGGAAGCATTAGTAAAGATCTTGTGGAGGCGAACCGCCGTTAAATAAGTCCTGTAAATGAACTTGAAGCTTTGCTCATGGTTTGATATTGATGCGCCTCTAAAGTAGATGCCAGAACAGGCCAAAACCCAATCATCGTCACTGAGATTAGCTCCAAAATCTTTTTCCCATACTAGTTTCAAAGGATCTAAGGAGAAGGAACCGACATTAGACAACATGGCGTAAAAAACAGAGATCCTATTTTTATATGTTGTTTTTCTATGTCAAAGAGATCTAAGCGTATTCTCTCGTCCTTTAGAAGTGATTCCAGAAAATGTCGTAGTTGCAAAAATTTGTAGAAATCCTTATTAGGTAAATTAAATTCCTGTTTTAACAAGTGAAAAGATTTGAGATGGCCCTTGTCAAATAGCTGACCTAGCTCCAAAATTCCCCTCAATCTCCAAGAACAAAGACCAATGTTTTGGATAGCAGGGGGTAGATCAGGGTTGAATGAAATTGGAGATTTTAAAGATGGGATGCTTGGAATGTTCAAATACTTTAAAATATCTTTCCATGCTAGGAGAGTGTTTGATACCGTAAAAATATTAGATACTGCTTCAATTTTATGTACATTGTAAATAAATGGTAAGGTACACAACAAATTTGAAAAACATCGCAAAGCCTCAATCCCTACCCACTGTGAGTCCATTCTGTTTAGAAACCAATTTATCGTATTTTTAATCTGGGCAGACCAAAAATATAACTGGAAATTAGGGAGTGCGACCCCTCCTAATTCTCTGGGTTTGAGTAAAATAGAAAATTTGAGTCTAGGCTTTTTTTTATTCCAGATAAATTTTGATATAATGGAATTTACATTTTTAAAGAAAACAGCAGTTAAATAACGGCAGATTTTGAAATAAAAAGTTTAACCTAGGTAAGATGTTCATCTTTATGACGTTAATCTTGCCCAAAAAAGAAATAGGGAGGTTTGACCAGTCTGACAGGTCCTGGCAAATTCTGGTAACTATTGGGGTGTAATTAGCTTTGAATAAATCACACAAATTTGGTGTAATGTTTATTCCTAAATATTGAAAACCTGAGGGAGCAGAGCGAAACGGAGAGCCCAAAGCAGCTTCGGGGGGAGCATACAGGTATAAGGCCTGAGATTTATTCAGATTAATTTTATACCCAGAGAAAGTACTGTATTCACTAATCGAGAGAATTGTGTTAATGGTAGTCTCTGTATATTTAAAATATAATAACACATCATCGCATAAAGAGAAATACGATGCTCTTCTGAGTCTAGTCTGATACCCTGTATATTAGTATTGGCCCTCATTGCTGCAGCCAGAGGTTCAATTACCAAAGAAAATAAAAGAGGTGAGAGTGGACAACCTTGGCGGCAGTCTCTACCAACCAGAAATCTGCCAGACACTAGCCAGTTCGTATTAACCGCCGCCATAGGCTGGGAATAAAGTTTAATCAAATTATTAAAATTGTGCCCTAAATTTATCTTTTCTAATATGGCAAAAAGAAAAGGCCACTCCACCCTATCGAATGCCTTTTTGGCATCAAGCGAAACAATTAATGTGGGATCCTTGGTCGTATGTACATAATCTAGAATATTCAGTAATCTACGGATATTGTCAGAACCATATCTAGATTTTACAAACCCGGTCTGATCAGGGGAAATGATAGAAGGAAGGACGGATTCGAGGCGTCGAGACGTTGCTTTAGCATTCAATAAACTGATCGGGCGGTAAGAGGAGCAATCCAAAGGGTCTTTATCTTTTTTTTAAATGAGGCTGATGACGGCAGAGAACCAAGACTCAGGCATTGAGTTTAGCTCTGAAAGGTTGTTAATTGCAGGCATTAGAATTGGGCTAATATCTTGCCAAAATTGCTTGTAGAATTCAAGTGGGAACCCATCTGGGCCTGGGGCTTTGCCTGATGGCATGGACTGAATAGCTTGCCAGATTTCCTCCTTAGTGAAGGGGGCATTTAAAAGAACTCTGTTTGTTTCAGAAACAACAGGAAGAGAAAAATTACACAGATAATCTGATATATCTTTCATTAAACAAAAGCCTTCAGCTTTGTATAAAGTCCTGTAAAAATCAGAAAAAGTATTGTTAATTGTCTGAGGATCAAAAGAGACCTTGCCCTCTGGAGTCCTGATTGCCTTTATAGCTCTTTCTTGTTGTGTTTTTTTTTAAGTTGATATGCAAGTAAACTACTAGTTCTCTTATGAGAGCTCTCTCGTACTGCGTCTTAGCTAAGACGCTACGGGAAAAGTCTCTTTTCACGAAATACTGAAGCAAAAAATTATCCTTAATTTTGTATTTTTGTAAAGCGCATTTGCAGCAGTACACAGCCATAGGCGAGACGGCTCGTTCGCTCATTGGCTTGTTCTGCGGCAACTGCACAGCCTATCGAGCGCGGGCTGATGCAACATCAGACCAACAAGGGCGCTTCGCGCCCTTCTTGCCACTTCCCGCCGAAACGGGTGTGGCCCAACCTATAAAAGGAGCTCGAAAAGGCTGACTCACCTGATTTTTCATCTCTTCAGCGAAGCTCACGCATCGCTGGATCACGGAGGAAGCAAGCGCCGTCTGAGAAAGCACATCAGCAGGACGAGCCATTCTGAAGCTGCTGGCATCGCCGCCTTCCATTGCCGTTCCTGCTGCGCTATCCGGCGCCTATATCCTTTCAATCCTGTTATATACAAGCTGTTCTTTATGTGTGTGTGTGTGTTCGCCCTGCGACACACACTCGTAAAAGAGCTCGCGTCTTTTTTAAGATGCCTACCTGCGGCTCGTCAGAGCCCCACTCAGCGAGGGAGACCGGTACGTCATCTGTGTCTCCTGCCTGGGTGAAGATCATGCAGAGCTCGCTCGCTGACGGCGGATGCCCCCACTGCGAGCTGTTGCCATGGTGACTCTGAGGACTCGCCTGGCCTTTTTCTCTGAGCCTGCATTCTCCGCTGCGCTGAGGCGCCATAAAAGCATCGCTTCCAGCGGATTCCGGAACCGTCTTCAGCTCAACCGAGCTCGCCGGTTCGCCCTGCTTCACCGGCCCCCCCTGCATCGCTTCCCGGTGGGCAGCGCCCGCTGTTTGCCGGCGCATCGTCCGAGGAAGTCGATCTCAGGGCCGCGTCGGGGGAAGAGGACACGCGCTCTCTGCTAGCTTCGGGCAGTGAGGGCTGGGCGAGCTCCGAGGATCTCGCGCCTTCTGCTCAGAAGCCCAGCAGACGAGCTGACATCGAGAAGGAGCCGGGGCGAATGCTCGTGTTGGCCGCGATGAGTCTCGGCCGCGAGTGGTTTGCACCAGCGCCCCCCCCCTCTCATTCCCGGCTGGATGGTATTTCCCTTTCGGATGAGCGTACTTCTCAAAGCCCGCCTCATTTCTTCCTGAGCTTCACGAAGAGGTGGCGAAGGCTTGGAACGCTCCATATTCAGCACGAACTCGTTCGTCTGTCTCACTAGCATTCTCCACACTGATGATGCTAAAAACAGGAACTACCACTCACTTCCGCCGGTGGAACAGGCGATAGCGACGCACCTTTGTCCGCCCTCTGCTGGACGGCGGCAAAAGCGATGTTGCCATCTAAAGCCTCCTGTGTGAAGCTGCGTCGGCACTACTAACGATGGCTGCTTCATCGAAGCGCAGGTGTACGAGTTCCGCTGTGGCCGAGCTCTCACCCAAGCGCGCCGCTGTTTCAGTTCCAGGAATTGTGACTGTCTCAGCGTTTTCTGCAATGCGCAAGCCTGCACAGTTGCCCGCTTGCCTGCACACAAAAGCCGTTATCACAACTGCTTTAGCAACGCAGCTCGAGACCCCCGTTCTCGCTCTACTGGTCGTCGCCCCGCGCCGCGGGGACCGCGGCAGAGGATTACGGTGAGGCCGGGAGCCCCGAAGCCATCCTGGGAAAGCCATCTATGCATGCTGCATGACGCTGCGTCGGCACTACACACGATGGCTGCTTCATCGAAGCGCCGGTGTACGAGTTCCGCTGCGGCCGGGCTCTCACCTAAGCGCGCCGCTGTTTCAGTTTCCAGAGATTGTGACAGTTTCAGTGTTGTTTGCAATGCGCAAGCCTGTACGGTTGCCCGCTTGCCTGCACACGAAAACCGTTATCACGGCTACCCAGATATTTCCCGAAAAAGATGTAATTTCTGGTGTCCCGGCCACGGCCGATGGTGCTATAAATGTAGTGACGATGCCCACTGCTCAGTGCCCATCTCCGCATATAAGCACAGCCCTTCACACAGGGCTCGCGCCTATAAAAGCGACTCAAGTCGATCACGCGCACTACATAGTAGACGTGCCCACTCCTCAGTGCCCACAATCACTATGTCACACGCGTCATGTGGTTTCTGTAAAAACGAAACCCGTGCACGTTCGTCCGGCCACGGCCGATGGTGCTATAAATGTAGTGACGATGCCCACTCCTCAGTGCCCATCTCCACATGTAAGCACAGCCCTGCACACAGGGCCTGCGCCCATAATGTCGACTCAAGTCGGTCGCGCACACTGCATAGTAAACGTGCCCACCCCTCAGTGCCCACAATTACTATGTCACACGCGTCATGTGGTTTCTGTAAAAACGAAACCCGTGCATGCTCGTCCGGCCACGGCCAATGGTGCTATAAATGCAGTGACGATGCCCACTACCCAGTGCCCATCTCCACATGTAAGCACAGCCTTGCACACAGGGCTAGCGCACATAAGATCGACACAGATCGGTCGAGCGCGCCGCATAGTAAACGTGCCCACATACACTATGTCACATACGGCGCGGGGCTTCTGTGAAAACGAGGCCCGTGCACGTACATTCTGCACAGGCAGACAGCGAGTTGAAAGTGGTAAAAGTGCACACATGCAGCCCACGGTTACTCGCAGATATATCGAGTCCCACGGGACCCACTCAGCCTCCCTCCAGTCGGTTAAGCGCCGGAACGGGGTCGAGGAAGAGCGATCTGCCCGCTGTGATCAGCGCGCTCCCCGCCTCAGATGCGCAGCACACTCGAGCGCCGCCGTTGCCCAGTCAACAGAGCGCGTTTCGCATCCAGCCCTTAGCCATTCATGCAGATGCATGGTCAGTGCTTCCAGGGGTTTCGGATTGGGTGCTAGGCATTATAAAGAGAGGCTACTCGCTACAGTTTTCTCGACGCCCACCGTGCTTTTCAGCGCGCGTCGAAACTACGGTCAAAACAGAAGTAGCACACATACTTCGGGCCGAAATATCAAAACTGTTGAGCAAAGGGGCTGTAGAGCCTGTGTCTCAAAGCGAGGGGGGGCTGTACAGCAGATACTTTCTGGTGCCCAAGAGAGACGGGGGTCTCCGGCCCATACTGGATCTAAGACAGCTGAACAGGCATTGATGAAACGCAGTTTCAAAATGCTCACGACCAGGAAGCTCCTCGCGCAGATTCGCAGAGGGGACTGGTTCATGTCAATAGATCTGAAGGACGCGTATTTTCAAATACAGATAGCGTCAAACCACAGGCGATATTTGAGATTCGCCTTCGAGGGCCAGGCATACCAGTTTGCAGTCCTGCCATTCGGCTTGTCCGTAGCTCCTCGTACGTTTACGAGGTGCATGGATGCAGCGCTCGCTCCTCTCAGACTCAGAGGCATACAAGTGCTGAATTATTTGGACGACGGGCTGGTTCTGGCCCGATCATGAGCGGAGCTCATGGACCACAGAGCCGTTTTACTCGATCACCTCGAGAAGCTCGGCCTCAGTGTCAATTGGGTGAAGAGTTCGCTGAACCCCAGTCAGACGATCCTGTTTCTGGGTATAGTTCTGAACTCGTGTTCCATGACGGCGCGGCTGTCACCACAGCGCGCGATTGGCATTCAGCGTGCAGCGAGTTCTTTCCGCTGTGGCGCGACTGTGTCGCTCAAACACTGTCAAAAGATGCTGGGTTTCATGGCCTCAGCATCTCCGGTTCTGCGGCTGGGCCTGCTCCGCATGCGCCCCCTGCAGTTCTGGCTGAAGGCTCGGGTGCCGCGCAGAGCGTGGGCGTCTGGCCGGCTGCATTTCAAGGTCGATCAGAGCTGTGTTGCGGCTCTAGCACCTTGGACAGCAAACGGCTGGTACTGATCAGGTGTAAGCCTGGGGACTTCCCCGAGTGTGAAAATGGTGTCGATGGACGAAGGCAGACCGTCCTTTGGCCTATGGTCAGAACGGGAAAAGCTCCATCATATCAACTGCCTGGAAATGCTGGCAGTGGAGAACGCGCTGACGCGCTTTTGTCCCCATATCAAGGATCACCACGTCATAGTCCGTTCTGACAACATGTCCGTGGTGTCCTATATAAATAGCCAGGTTGGTCTCGGGTCCCGAAACCTGTGCAGGCTGACGGAACGCCTCCTGATTTGGGCTCAGCGCAACGTGCGCTCGCTGAGAGCAGTGCATGTGCCTGGACTGCAGAATCTGGGTCCAGACAGGCTGTCCAGAGGCAATGTTCCTACGGGCGAATGGTCTCTACACCCGCAAACAGTCCGGCTGTTGTGGGAGAGATTTGGCATGGCGGAGGTGGACCTCTTTGCGTCCCACGAAAACGCTCACTGCCCCGCGTTCTTTTCCAAGAACGAAAGCGCGCTGTCACGGAGATGGCCGTGCTGCCCGCTTTATGCGTTCCCTCCCGTCTCCCTCCTTCCGCAGGTGATAGAACGGGTGAGAGAAACGAGATGTTCAATACTGCTTGTAGCACCTCTTTGGAAGAACCAACCATGGTTCCCAGATTTGATGCAGTTAGCAGATGTCGCCCCGTGGCCGGTACCGTTGAGGAGAGTCCTCCTCTCGCAGGCCAGGGGCTCGATTTGGCACCCTCAACCGGAGTTGTGGTCCCTCTATGTATGGGCACTCAATGGTTACCCGCAGATCTCGCAGTGGGAGTGCTAAATACCATCACTCAGGCTAGAGCTCCGTCGACACGACGTCTGTTTGCCTCGAAGTGGTCGGTGTTCTCCAGCTGGTGCACAGTTCGAGGTTATTCACCCCTTAGTTGTGAGGTGACGGAGGTCCTCTCCTTCCTTCAGGAGCTGTTGGATAAGGGCAGAGCCCCATCCACGCTCAAAGTTTATGTGGCTGCCATCGCGGCGTTTTCTGAAACGGCGTCCGGTCAGTCAATAGGAAGGAATGATTTAGTCATCCGGTTCCTCAGAGGAGCTAGGAGGCTGAATCCTCCCAGACCTCCGTCAGTCCCTATGTGGGACCTCGCGGCGGTTTTGGAGGCCTTGAAAGGTCCCCCTTTCAAGCCTATCCAATCGATTAGCCTTCAGCATCTGTCGTTCAAGACAGTATTCTTGTTGGCTCTCGCTTCTGTGAAGCGTGTGGGTGATTTGCACGCGCTCTCGGTGAGCCAGTCGTGCTTGGAGTTTGGGCCCAATGACTCAAGAGTCATACTCAAACCTAGGCACGGTTATGTGCCAAAATCCCTCAACACACCGTTTCGGGCTCAGGTTATTGCCCTGTCTGCCCTGCCGGTGTCAGGGGAGGATGGAGACTCGAGTCTTCTTTGCCCTGTCAGGGTTTTAAGAGCTTATGTGTCTCGCTCTGCTGCCTTTCGGCAGACGAAGCAGCTATTTGTCTCGTTCGGTGGGCGTTCCAAGGGAATGGCTGTTTCGAGACAGACTCTATCCAGATGGATAGTTGACGCCATAGCGTTAGCTTACGCTTCCAGGGGCCTTCAGTGCCCGTTGGCCGTCAGAGCACACTCCACAAGAGGCATCGCCTCGTCGTGGGCGTGGTCTACTGGGATCTCCTTGCAGGATATATGTATGGCGGCAGGTTGGGCCTCGCCGTCTACATTTATCAGGTTCTATAACCTGGAGGTTCCCGCCTTGCAAGCAAGGTTGCTGTCGGTATAGGCGAATCAGGGCCCTGAGGGGAATTCTGAGTTCACGAGCGCTATGCGCTGCCGACTGTTATATGGGCAGTATTGCGTAAGACCCGCATTGCCACATTGGTCAGGCCTTGCCTCGGCTGTGTGACGTCATATTGCCGCATCTACGGATGCTGCTAGATATGGGACGGAGGGCTTTTTCCCTTTTCTGTCCTGGACTCTCTGTGAGTCCCTCAGGTGACTGTGCACTGTAAATCCTGGGCGTTGCTTCAGGTTTATTGGTGTGTGATCCCTGCGCGCATGGCGTTTTACATTGGGTTCCCGTAGGGTCTTAGCTAAGACGCAGTACGAGAGAGCTCTCGTAAGAGAACGTACTCGGTTACTAAACGTAACCTCGGTTCTCTCTAGAAGAGCGAACGAGTACTGCGTTCTCTGCCGTGCGCACGATTCACTCTGGTTCGCTTCGGCGATGAAATAAATCAGGTGAGTCAGCCTTTTCGAGCTCCTTTTATAGGTTGGGCCACAACCGTTTCGGCGGGAAGTGGCAAGAAGGGCGCGAAGCGCCCTTATTGGTCTGATGTTGCATCAGCCCGCGCTCGATAGGCTGTGCAGTTGCCGCAGAACAAGCCAATGAGTGAACGAGCCGTCTCGCCTATGGCTGTGTACTGCTGCAAATGCGCTTTACAAAAATACAAAATTAAGGATAATTTTTTGCTTCAGTATTTCGTGAAAAGAGACTTTTCCCGTAGCGTCTTAGCTAAGACGCAGTACTCGTTCGCTCTTCTAGAGAGAACCGAGGTTACGTTTAGTAACCGAGTACGGTTTATTTTCCGAATTCGTAATATTTTTGCTCACTAAAAAACAGTAATTTCTTGATATGCTCTGTGTGGTCTAAATTTAATTTTGCTCTTGCTCTGTTTAGCTGAATCCAATTGGTTTGATTTGGTGTTTGTTTGTGTTGATTTTCTAAGTGAATCACTTCGGTCTCTAATTCTTTCCTTTTTTTGGTCTTGAGTTTACTCACTAAAGAAGAATAGGAGATAATGTGGCCCCGTAACACCGCTTTAGCAGCATCCCACTTTGTCGCTGAAGAAACTTGAGAGTTATGGTTTTCCTGCCAGTACTGAACTATTTTCTGTTTTAGCAAAACATACAGAAGTTGTCATTATTCAAATGTGAAACATTAAACTTCCAATAATTGGATTTAGGAATGGACAAATTGATATCAAAGTCTAAATATACAGGGCTGTGGTCAGACAAAGCAATAGGGCCAATATAGAAGGATTTCACTTGGTCAATACATTCAGATGGTGCAAAGAAATAGTCCAACCTGGAATAAGAGTTATGGGGGTGAGAATAGAATGTGTAATTTCTGTCTTTCAGGTGTAGTTCCCTCCAAATATCTGCTAGGCCTAAATCTTTACAAACATTACGTGAAGTACGGGAGGATTTGTGAACTGTCGTGGTCTGCGGAGTGGAATTATCCAAATTATTATCAATTATACAATTCAAATCACCACCTAAGAATCCCAGGTTTCCACAAAACTGGTAAAAATGCAAAACTGTCTCAGATATAAAATTTCAATCAATATTTGGGGCATATACATTTCCAATAGTGAGATGCCAATTTTTTCAAATTTTATTGCCAGGTCATACAGAAGTTATTACACGGTCTTTGGCCGGACAACCTCAGCCGAAGCTGTCAAAAAGCCGGTACATAAAGAGCATGGCTAACGTTACCACAAAACTGAGTAACACAATTTCGTCTAGCCTACATCAGACAATTTTGGGTGTAGGCCTATAGTAGGCTTTGTTATGTATCCTGATTGACTTCATGATTATCTAAATCTGTTTTGCACATGCTTCGCCACAGAGTTAGCAATTTCAGACAGTACAGCATCTGTCTGATTCACTTCACGTCTGTGGGCATTACGCACAGCTCAGTGTGGCCCAGGCACGATGCCAGGATTCCAGTTTTGGATGGGCCAGACCAATTGTGGGTGGGCCTTAAATTAAAAACGTAAAAAAAAAACGATTATCCAATCACTGCTTAACCTAATAAAAATATTGACTAATATAGCCTACTGTTATATTACCTGTTTGTAAACATAATATAGATTTTAATAGCTTGATGCTCTTTAAATATTTTGTTGCATTGTTAAAAGTTTCGCTATCCATGGTTCTGACCAAAGAAGGGCACTTTGGAATCTCCATTACGCATGAAACGCAACATACCTGGGCTGCGTTTCCTGATAACATTGTCTCTTAACGCGATACGAAGACTCTTACGGTATAACTTAACTGTAGGGGAATTTACAGTTAAAACCCAAGGACCAAATATGTCGCAATGAAGACCAGGAGTCAGAGATGAGTTCAATTAATAATAATAATTTTACTTGAAGAAAATAGTTTGCAATTTCATCAGCAGAAGTCAGCTTCAATACTCTCGACGGAGTTCGTAGGCCGCCCCCGTACAACTCAAAATCAACCACAGTTATACCCTGACAGAGGATACTAATTGCGTCAATACATAAGTCAACAAAATTCTGGTTGGTTCCAAAACCTAGATAAACTCTCCAAAGATGTATATCTGATACGCTGGACACTGGCAGTTGATTGTTTGTCCTGGGACTGTCTGAGCTTCTCCCTGTACAGACAGATACTAACACACATACACAGAGAACATATCTAAAATTCAAGGCTTTCTAGCACTGGCGAGTGTCTTATCATTACGGTTGGATACACACACATAATATGTGGACATTAATCTTGAGGAAAAAAAATACAGGGTAGAACAGGATTCTTTAATATCTCATAAGCGCACATAAGGTTACACATATCACTCATGCCAAAACTAGTCAAATAGTCAAACAAGAAATCATGTAATAATAATTAGGGATGTCCAGATCCGATCACGTGATCGGAAATTGGGCCCGATCGCGTGGTTTCAGACTCGATCGGAATCGGACGTTACCTCCCGATCAGGACTCGGATATATATATATATATATATATATATATATATATATATATATATATATATATATATATATATATATATATATATATATATATATATATATTCTCATTAATTTTTAACACATCTTTTGTTATGCGGTGGCACAGAGTTAGACCCTTTTGACTCCACACAGAAACAGCGACGCGTGTTGCATGACATCACTTTGTTTTCAAGAGCTGGTGTGAATAAATATAGATTCAAACTCAAAGAGACATGATAGTTTGCGCATGACCTGATATTTCATTCGGACTCAGGATACAGCGAGATGAACATCACAGAGCACTAAACTCTCATGCAGTGTGTGTTTCATTCATACTCGAAGCCGGAGCGCGCTCTCGCGCTGATATCAGGAAATTCCTAATATGGACAAAAGCGTCCAGCTATGCTGTGGTGCGCACAGGAAAACAGAAACTTATGCAAACACGAAGACGTTAATATACGATCACGACAATAAATTGTTCTTCAAGTCATCTCCAGCAGGTGATAAATAAAGTATGAACAATGCAGTGCTGATTGACATAGTATTTATTACAGTATAGAAACTATTCTGCATTATTATGTGATTTAACAGTGTTTGTAGTATATAAACAAATCATTATTATTTGTTATTGTCCAGCATTTATAGATTTCTAAGCCAATTAAAAGCTAGAAATTAGAGAAAAAATAAAGTTGCCTATACTACCAGTCAGAAGTTTTTGAACAGTAAGCTTGTTAAGGTTTTTTTTTTTTTTTTTTAAGAAGTCCCTTCTATTAACCAAGCCTGCATTTATTTGATCCAAAGTACAGCAAAACAGTAAGATTTTAAAATATTTTTACTAGCCTATTTAAAATAGCTGTTTTATATTTGGATATATTTCAAAATGTAATTTATTGAACATCCTGGATCTGTTTTTTCGCTCTTCTTTATTCTTTTTTTATGTATTATAGAAGTATCGGATCGGGACTCGGTATCGGCAGATACTCAAAATCAAATGACTCGGACTCGGACTCGAGGACATAAAAACCTGATCGGGACATCCCTAGTAATAATATAATTAATATCAGTATGAAGGATATGGCAACTCAGCATCCACTCCTTCAGTCCCCCGTTTTAGATCAATGTGGGGTCCAATACCCCACATCTGGTCTAATAAATGAGGTCAGGTGTAGTTGTGATGCATGCTATTAATGCAGGCTGTTGGTCAACTTAAGCAGGTGCATGTACTTAACATCTCTGGTACTGTCTGACATTTCTAGTAATAAACACATTATTTTGTACAAAATACTTCCCATATACATTCTTACTTCCCATACACATTCATCTACTTACTTAATCCCACAATATCTGCACTTGCACTAGTCTTTCTTCACATAAAAAGTAATGTCTTTTCCAGTGAATCATTCTGTGTGTCCCTCTACCTGGAAAAGTGTCCTCCATCCATATATACTTTCATCAACATACCTTTGTAAATACCTCTCTTCCTACTTCAGCTACTTCACACTTACCCTCTAAAACAAAACATTTATCCAACAGCCTTAAGACTAAATTTGCATATTCATTAACCAGATTTAACAAATCATTAAAGAAAACCACTGTTATTGCATTCCTGACATATGTCAGACCCTCAGTCACCTCACAGATACCAAATACAGACATTGCTTATAACCTAAATCCCAGTTAAGATACCCTTATTTTATGAAAATCTATCATTTTCCCGATCAATGGTGCAATTAGAGGGATTGAATATCCATTATACCCTTTCACTCCAAACTTGGTGTTAAAAACACAAAAATAAACAAACCAAAAATAAGTAAGATCAATATTGAGCCATCTTTAAAAATAAAAATAATCATAATCATTATTTCCTCGAAAACCTAGAGCAGTTCCTAGTTTATTACTTAATAGCCCTTTTATTAAGTTTTACTTTCATAATATCATAGTTCACATGCTGTTTAAACATACATGAACCATAAACCTAAACTTGTCATTGTTAACAACATTTGGTCAAAATTACATTTTAAGTATCGAAGTGTCTAACTTCAAAAATACAACTAACCTGTCCACTTATTATCATGCATGTATTTTTATACCATGACATTACTGTTAATCATACTCATTGCCTTATTATTATTACTTATTTTATTTTATTTTTTAATGCAAATCTTGTCAGTTATCATACCATATTACTGTACTCAGACTATATTAAATACACATTCAGCAGCAAATCCTCAAGGTAAATTTCTGTAAATCTATATTGAAACAGTATACATTATCAAAAAGCCCTGTCAGTGTTCACAATATTAATTTGATTTGACTTGACAGGTGTTCATAAGCAGCTCCATAGAGCCTATTACAATTGTGTTGTTTAAACATAATTTTTTTGCTGTGCTATTTCAATTAATTCAAACCTCTTGTTATGGTATTCCTCCATTAAGGGGCTATCCCAGGAGATCCACACGTTTTTGTTCAACTTATCTCTGTTCTACATAAACCAAACTATTGCGTCAATCTGACCTTGAGGACCCACAAAGCCTTACGGCTGGCTGCTTTTGCTTTTGCACTATATTTCATAAACAGGATTCACTCCTTTGTTTTCCCACCAGGCTTCTTTATGTGAGGGTGCTCTCTGGATAATTTGGTTAGTGACTTAGCCAATCTGTCACTGTTTTTCTGCCGTCAAGTCTAAAATATTTACCTTTACCATTCAAACAACAAAGTGTTAACTTGTTAAAATTTAGACCCTCATTTAAATTTAGGCATGGATTTTAAACCCATTTTGGACGGCAATCTTAAATTTCACAAATCCAATCATTTAAACACTCTTAAACATATTAATCCAGAGAGTGATTTAAATCAGCATTATAAAAGACAAAACAAGTCATTATTACCAGTAGCAGACAGAGCTGTATAACCAATCCACTTAAAGCTCATCCCATGTTCGGCATTGTCTTTTCATTAGTTTCACTCAGAATTATCGACTTCTGTAAAGTAATTTCACTTAACACATCTGTAATGATAAAACACTCATTCCAGAGGTCATCCTCATGCGTGCACATACTTAACATAAATATTTAACATCTCATATTCAAGGTTTGCTTTAGGTGTTAAATCGGAAGGATTTTAAACTTAAAAAAAAAAAAAACATGCACTCAAACAGTACACTGACTGAACTGCTGTGAAGAGAGAACTGAAGATGAACACCGAGCCGAGCCAGATAACGAACAAAAGACTGACTCATTCACGAGTCAAGAACCGGTTGCATCGGTTTTCGGATCACCAGTAGATCTTTCGGACAGTTCGATTCAATAAACCGGTTGAAGAAAACGGTTCACTGGTTCTTTTGCGTTCGACGTAATGCCGTCATTTGCGATGATTGCCCTTGATTCAAGCCTTTGGTTTACCTGGGCTCATAACACTAGCACAGAATCAGTTCAGAATCAATCACCAAAAGAATCAGTTCGGTTCATGCGCTCTGTGTGTCAGTCTGCTTCACGCTGAATCACACATGCGCAGTATCATCAGCTCCTCGATTCTTCTTATCTGGCTCGGCTCTGTGTTCATCTTCAGTTCTCTCTTCACAGCAGTTCAGTCAGTGTACTGTTTTGAGTAAATGCATTACTCCGGGATATTGGTTTGTTTGAACTCAGAGGGAGTGTCAGCCACATTAAAAAAAGTTAACAGCTTAAGTCATTTGTGGATTAATGCGTATTAGAGATGCGAACCTTTTAAAAAAATTGAGTTCGATTTTGTGAACTGAATGATTCGTTCGCGAACCGGATATCCAGACTGCTTTGTTTTGAACTCTCTCACACAACAGACACGGAAGAGAAGACAATGCTGAATAAAGTCGTCGTTTTTGCTATTTTTGGACCAAAATGTATTTTCGATGCTTCAAAAAATTCTAACTGACCATCTGATGTCACATGGACTACTTTGATAATGTTTTTCTTACCTTTCTGGACATGGACAGTATACCATACACACAGTTTCAATGGAGGGACTGAGAGCTCTCGGACTAAATCTAAAATATCTTAACCTGTGTTCCAAAGATAAACGGAGGTCTTACGGGTTTGTAACAACATGAGGGTAAGTTATTAATTACATAATTTTGCTATCTGGGTGAACTAACCCTCTAAAATCATTGCTCTGTTTTGGTTACTCTTACTTAGCAGGCCGATAAGAGAAGCAGAGCACCATCCCTACCTCCACTCAAGCACTCTCTCTCTCTTACTGTGCAAAATATTAGTTATTTATTTATTTGACAGTTTTCACCAAACTTAAACTTAGACTATAATATCAAATTCATTACAACATATAACCCTTAATCATTCAAATAGGTTAAAAATGTCAAAGTTTCTATATCTCAAATCTCAGTTTAGACTGTTTAAAATACATAATGCTTGGAACATTTCTTTAAAATTATTTTTATCTTACATGCTTAATTCCCTTAACCTTTGTTATCTAAACCATCTCTTGATTCAGCAAGAGCAGTCCTCATTTTTAGCAACCACCATATCTTGTAATCATCTTATGCTATGCCTAATGACCTGCATGTGTAAAGACTATGATATAGACATATTAGTTCAAAATCATTTTAGCCACATAAGAAATTTTGTCTCAAAATAATGGCTGTCATCACATGGTCTCAGATGGTTCTTGACAGCCCATTGCCATTAACTTTTTATAAATAAGCCTCTTTTCCTCAGGGTCTGATCCCCTGGCATAGTTGCATCAAGTTGTGGACGCTTGTCACAACAAGCAATCAAGGAATGTGGTTGCTGGTGATCAGATCTGGAGGAGCTCACATTTTTGAGGCAGATTGCTGTACTTCCTACAGTTCCCCTCTTAATGATGCTCTAGGCCTATTGAGCATCCGCTCAACTCCACTACCATCTCACATATAACACCTCCCTTCTGGGCAGGTGCCCAGTGGTGGTGACCCCCTGCCTTAGGTTGTCCCCTATTGGCCAGAAGAGGATCTTACCCGTCATTGAGAAATCACCTCATGCACACTGGTAACCACTCTTTCCCGTTGCAACATCCTCGACAGTCTTCTTCCAGAATCCAGTATTTCCTGCAGCTTAGGAAAGGTGCACTCAAGAACCATGAGAGCCATTGACAGCACCTACTAGTGTTAAAACATTGAAAAAGGTTAATCAAACTAATATTTAATCGCTAAAATCAATTGGATACCTCCAAACTATCATGCTGAGATTACTCAGTGAATTTATTTTTCACACCCGTCTATTCATTTGTAATTTTCTGTTGCTTCTGTAGCTGCAGCCATCAGGCCCTGTATGATGGTGGAGACTAAAAATAAGACAGATAAGTTACTGGTCATAGAACAAATAGCAATACAACTGTTTAACTATTCAAAATTATTACATCTTTAGCTCAGGGTCTGTATTATGATTTTAAAGACCTCATGTCTCTTCAACAATTGCTCCTAAATTGTTATTCATTATTTTTATAATCTCTTATTTCTTAAATGCATTGGGCAGTTGAACATTTAACTACCAATTGCCCTCTTAATGCATTAAATCTGAACTCTTTTTATCATGTCCTTTAGCATCTCAGTGCCTATGATTTGACTGAAACACTGTGCTGTACTATAAATAGCTTATCACTTAAACACAGGCTCAGATAACGGCATTTTAGCTTACTTTGAATGAGAGAGAGAACTCTGAGGGATTCAGGACTCGTAACAATGCATTTTCATTCATTTTTAACATAATTTCATCATACTATCATTTTACTCTAGCCCAGTTTAAAACTTGTCAGAAATTATATGCATTTTAAAAATAAACATCTTTATATTTGTATTTTTACTTTATTTTCGCAACTCAAATGTTTCTCAAAGTTCTTTGCAGTCATTGTCATTACTTTTACATTAACTAACTTGTATTTATTCATTCACTTAATTCTGGCCATGGCTTCGGAATTTCAACGCTGGTTTTAAATGTCAGAGGTTATCTGACCCAGGTATATTACTTCGGGTCTTGCTAGCATGCTGTCTTCAAAGTTACTTTGAAACCCCCATTTATGTTACTTGTTTACAACTTTATCTTCTCATAAGCAAACAATAATTTGCTTGTCTCTTTTTTTTTTTTATGATGCTGCGTGGCTACAATTTTGCAATCCAACAATAAAATTACTCTTTTGGCCAAACATTAGTAAATATAGGAATTACAAATTTTCCACTTAGAACATGTCTCTGGTATTTTTACTGCTTAAGCCAGAGTCATGGTGGGGGCCAGCATGAGATAAAAACAACTGCTTCATTGCAGTCAAAGCAATCTTATCTTTTAAAGCAAAACATAAGCTTCTAAGTTTTTCCAAAATGCTACTGCCAATTTGTGTGCCTATACAGTTTTTCTTTCAACAATTATGGAACCAGAACAGATCTTATGGTATCATTCTTTGTCATTTAAACCTATGCACAAAGAATCAGATTAAATCATCACTCAATTACTTCTGGGATAATTTTTAACAAAGTCAGCACACATATTTAAAAAAATTTTTTTATCTCTCTGGTTCTTTCTTAGTTTAAAGCCAATCAAGTTTTTGTTTTAACATTACAATCAGAATCAAAGCTCAGACTGACCATTCTTTCAATGAATTCAGAGAATATTTTTAAAGTCAGAGCTTCAGAAACCAAACTGTTTACAGCATTTGCTCTCTTCTGTTTCATTAATTCTATCAGGGCTGAGCAAGTTACCAAATTTGTCAGTCATATTTCTCTCTTATCACTTGAGGCGGCGATCTTACCAACAGCACTTGACTTCTGCGTGATGAAACTGCAAAGTATATTCCAGAATTTCCATATACTGGTCCAATCCAATCAGGGTCATGAAAACTAAATTTAAGATCATCCGGGGTTGTTCCTGATGCATCCCAGATCAATCAATACTTTCCCTTTGCATATAAGGTTTTAGCCAAATGTGCCTGTAAGTTAAAGTTTTTATATTGCAAGACAAAGCTTTTTGATTACTCTGTAAAGAAATTATTGGCATCAACACTGATTCAATGCCATGTAGATTTTGCTTGCTCTGCATGGTTTTCTGAGTTAACTGCGAAATTTAAAAACAAATTCCAAGTGCTACAAAACAATGTTATTCGGTACCTATTAAAAGTACCCTCCCGTACTCATATAGGTAGGGAGGAGTTTACAAGAGCTGGTCTACTACCTGTACATCTAAGAGTAGAACAACTTAAGTTAAATCATATGTTTAACATTATTAATGGTTAATAATAATATTAATGGTCATGCCCCCAAATATTTATGCTCTAATGTAAACATGGTCCATACGCAGCATGGCTATAATACTAGGGCCAGCATCCGCTCTTGCATAGTTCCTAGAGCTACAAATGCAATTAAAAATTCTTTTTTTTATACTGGTATCATGGCATGGAATAGTTTGCCTACTGTTACAAAACTCCTATCATCAAGAGGAATTTTTAAATCACAGGTCAAAAAACATTTATGGGACAGGGTAAATTAGTTATTGATAATTTGCAGAGTCTTTACAGTGTTTTTATGTTTTTTTTATTTTATTTTTTTTATGTGATGTTTTTTACCCTCCTCCTCATATTGTATGGGTTTGTTTTTGTTTGTTTTTTATTTCTTGTCTATTGTGTTTTCTGTTTATTGTTTAACTGTGTGTAACACCAAGGACCATGCTGGAAATAAGTATTTTTACTTTTGCATGTTATCCTTTTGGATTACTGTTTCTTTCTTTTTGTACCGGTTTGATCCATAAATAAAATCAATCAATCAATCATATCCCTATATTTTTATAGGTGCACATATAAATTATCACTATTTATTTATTTTTAAACTCTAATTTTGGATACTCTGTTCCCTAACCACTGACCTGGCCTATTTCTAAGCTCGGGGCACCCCCGTCTGTAATGGTGGGTGATCGAGAGTTGGAAGAGCGAGTTACGACTAGAACCCCCGTCTAGCGTCTTACATTCTTCTCGGTATTTCCCATACCCCTACTTTGGCTTACCCGGCCGTAAATGCACTGCCCTTTATGGCCTCTCGTGCTTTTCGGCTCTCTGTGCTTGACCCAGCACTGCCTATTTACGGCCCTCCATGTCCCTTGTCCCTCGGTGCTTGACCCAGCACTGCCCTTTACGGGTTCACATGCCTGTTAAGAATGCGTTTTTGTCTCCCCCTGGACTGTGCACACCTAGAAAAAATTCACGTCTTTCTCTAAGACCTATAGGTGTGCACTTGTACCCCCTGTAACTGTACACATCTTTAATTATATCTTATCCTAAGACCTATAGATGTGCACTTTTACCCCTTTTACTCACAAGGTTACTTCATTTACAGGTGTACCGTGACACCAATTTACCTACTCCACCCCGGAGCTGGTGTCTACCCCCTCACGTCTGAGTGAGTCTATCGTTCCTCCTTCTCTCGACCCCCTCCACTTACAGACAGTCCCTAACCAATAATATTAAATATAAAATCTTTCCTACCTTGGTTTGATGATTGATCAGAGATGTCACCAAAGAACGATTGCCCGTGCATCCTCCACCATTAACTGTAGGGGAATTTACAGTTAACACCCAAGGACCAGATATGTCGCAATGAAGACCAGGAGTCAGAGATGAGTTCAATTAATAATAATAATTTTACTTGAAGAAAATAGTTTGCAATTTCATCAGCAGAAGTCAGCTTCAATACTCTCGACGGAGTTCGTAGGCCGCCCCCGTACAACTCAAAATCAACCACAGTTATACCCTGACAGAGGATACTAATTGCGTCAATACATAAGTCAACAAAATTCTGATTGGTTCCAAAATCTAGATAAACTCTCCAAAGACGTACATCTGATACGCTGGACACTAGCAGTTGATTGTTTGTCCTGGGACTGTCTGAGCTTCTCCCTGTACAGACAGATACTAACACACATACACAGAGAACATATCTAAAATTCAAGGCTTTCTAGCACTGGCGAGTGTCTTATCATTACGGTTGGATACACACACATAATATGTGGACATTACTCTTGAGGAAAAGAAATACAGGGTAGAACAGGATTCTTTAATATCTCATAAGCGCACATAAGGTTACACATTTCACTCTTGCCAAAACTTGATTAATAGTCAAACAAGAAATCATGTAATAATATAATTAATAACAGTATAAAGGATATGGCAACTCGGCATCCACTCCTTCATAACTAAAGGTATACTACCACTTAAGGTATATCATTGTTAGGCGTATTCAGGGCTATCATCCACTCGCGAGGCAGAGGCGCTGGCGCCCTCCTAGCAACGACGCTGTTTTTGGTAAAACATGATTTCACTCTTTTTAAAAGATATTCATTTTTTATAAATTTTATCTTAATTTTGATCAATGTTTTATCAATCAATTGCCCATATTTAATAAATAAGAAGCAAATATATAGCAGACAATGTAATAACCTTAGTGTAATTGACAGAATTACTAAAAAAAAAATTGCTACCTAAAAGTTAAATATTTTTTGTGTCACGCATGTATGCATGTCTATTTCCCTCATATTAAATATAAAACGCATGTGGACTGATATTTTTCCAATGTCTGGACTCCTTTATTAATGGAGTATATAAACAGACATTTCAATATATTGGTATTAAATGCATTTTCTGAGAATTTATATATCACATTTTTAAACATGAAAACATGGACAGAAAACCTCAGACACTTGGCTCTCCATAAAACAGACATCAAATAGCTCTGGGCAGAATTCAGCTGCGGCCAGCACAACACTCTCCAGAATAACACTAGAGCATGTTATATCTGCGCCAGCACAAACCAAATAGTTTGTATTGGATTATAAGAGCTTGTGAGTGTACAATAGCAATATAAAGGGATGATATACACCCGCTAGTCTTTGGGGTAAAGAAGCAGGCATCCATGTGCTATGTGATTCTTCTCTGCAGGTTCCGTAGTGAATGAATAATAGAGAACAAGGGCATGCTTGCTCAGTGAGCGCAACCCCGCCTGTCAGAGTCGTGGATGTGAGGAGAATCATACCCTTGTTTTTCTGGAAAATGTCCTTGTATGTTGTATAAAAAGGGGTGTTGTTTAGTCCCTGATGCAAAAGAGCCCCCCTGACCAAACCCTCACTGCTCCTGGATTAGAATAAGAGTAACAAATGGCTCTTGTAGAATGTGTTTTCATTGCAGTGGTGGCCACAACACTGGGTCAGGTGATCTGTGGCAGCGATTCCCCTGGGGTACGCGCTTCGCTCTTCCATAGAAATTTACTGAAGCAATAAATCTGGTGTGCTTGTGGAGAAAAATTAAAGTGGAGCCTCTCAGGAGGCGGAAGGGAAGTAAGAGAGGGATATAACAATGCCTACAAGTAGAAATCCAGGCTAACCTCTGTGGAGGTTGTGTCAACTTGAAACAAAGGCTTCTCAACCTGGAGTCATGGCTCAAGGGCTAAAGTCCATTTAGTGGGGAGGGTGGTTCACAATGCCAATCCACTACCAGAGAAGTGAGGTATTACTTTTCCCGGTATATTTAAGGTTCATTTCTCCACCCTTGGTGAGAATACAAATACAGTTCTTGTGTGATAGGATGAATGATTACAGGACCTGAGGCTGAATATATATATATTTTTCAACATGCTTAAATTTTGAAATAGTTGTTTTCTAGTTTTAATGTTAAAACTCCCTTTTAATTTTTGAGCTTGCATTTGGATTCCTAGTATAGTGTTTTAATAAACCTGGTTTTGTACACTATGCATTGTTGCCTCTATTGCAAATTGCTCCTGTTCTTGTGTTGTAAGTCGCTTTGGATATGCTAAATGAAGTCTATGCTATGCATGTAGGTTAATTGTACTGGCCACAGGCAGTATATTGGAATGAAAGGAAGAGGATTTTTTTTTAGTTACAATTCTGGTAAATTAATCTATTTGTCTATTGCTCTATGTATCATTCTGTCGACCTGTCATTTACTCCGTCATAACGTATATTTCCTTTGTTTGTTCATCCAATTTATAGTTTCTTTGTTCTATAATGTTTATTCATTGTATTTGTTCATCTTTTCATTTGTTTATTTGCTTATGTTCATTTGTTTGTTTTTGTTTACTCATTCATTTGTATGTTCACTTGTTCATTCATTCATTTCTTCATTTGTTCATGTTTGTTTGTTCATTTGCTCATCCATTTATTCATTTGTTTGCTTGCTTTTTCATTTGTTTGTTCATTCTTATGTTGGTTTATCTGTTAGTTTGTTCATTTGTTCATTCATTTGTTTGTTTGAATGAATGAATGATGCATGTTCATTTGTTCACTTGTCTGTTTTTTCACTCATTTGTTTGTTCGTTTTGTGTTCATTTGTCTGTTTGTTCATTTGTTTTTGTTTAATTAATTAATTCATTCATTTTTGCTGTTTTTTATCATTTGTTTGTTGTTCAATTGCTTTTTTATGTTTAAATAGCAGCTATGTGAGTTTCTTTTAATTTCATTTAATTTCAGTTCTTATTCCTTAAAGGGGTCAAAAATGCCTTAAAGGCATTTGCACTGTGCAACGTCTTCACACACAGGCAAGTGTGACATCATATACCTCTGTAAATAAATACAATTTTGCACACTTCAATGCACTTTGAATGGAACATATACGTTTGCTTCGAACTGGAATCATGGCAGAATATCCTGTAATGTCCACTTCACAGGGCACTTCTGTTCAAATAGAACAAACGTCTGAAGCCATAATAGAAACGTGTGAAACAAAATGTGCAGAGCAGGAGGGCATGAGGACTGGAATTGAGAACTACTGCTCTACACTGCTCAAAACTCAGGTTTGAATCATCAGTAGCAAATCCTTTATATGTAAACGTACTTCCAGACTGTGAGTCAGAACGGCACTGTAGTCTTCTCTCCCAGGATCAGGAAACAGTACTCCATAAAATGCGATGCAGACATCTAAATATTTGGGTTGAACAGTTCTGGAACAGTGTTGTTAATACAACTTAACCATTGATTTCTTGTTGTGTCCTCTTTTGGATGACCAAACAAAGTATTTTCACTTAGCGTTTCCACAACATGGCGCCGGCAGCAACAGTGAGAAACAAAGCTATGCCTTCTTTCTTTGCGTGAACATTTGGGCATTGTTATGCAAATCTTCCCACATTGTGATGTAGACATGTGAGGGCATATTTAAGTGAAGTGACATACAGCCAAGTATGGTGACCCATACTCAGAATCCGTGCTCTGCATTTAACCCATCCAAAGTGCACACACACACACACACACACACACAGCAGTGAACACACACACTGTGAACAGTTAGGGGTTCAGTGCCTTGCTCAAGGTTACCTAAGCTGTGGTATTGCTGGCCCAAGACTCAAACCCACAACCTTAGGGTTAGGAGTCAAACTCTCTAACCATAAGACCACAGCTTCCCCAAACGAGGCATTTTAGGAGGGCTTGGACAAGTCTTAACTTTTATAAAGAATATCTCTTTGGATGTGAGACTTCAGTCTTTGCAACTTTAGGGATCTTATCTATTCACAAACAGCTTGTAACACTCCGAAGAGAAAGGAAAACTTGAAATCGCATCATATGACCCATTTAAATTTAATATTTTGTTGCATTTCTGTATCCTGTTTTTCAGGAATTTAAACTGTCAGGTTAAGCATAATCAGAGTAAGAGAAATGATATATGAATTATTTTTCAGTTCTGTAGCTCAAAAAAAACAAAAAAACTAAATGCTACAATGCAGCTCTCGGTCAAATAATTTCATTAGCACATATGCTATCAATGAATGCACTAATGAAGCCACAATCTGTTACGACTCCTTTCAAGTAGCATCTGGTTTTGTATCACATTGCACCCACTGTTTAAAGCCTTGTTGAGTGCTGTCTGTTTGTTTTTCTTCTTCCAGTGTTTTTCTTTTTGGTTTGCCACATTATTGACAAGGTGGGGTGTGGAGTGAGGGAATGGTGCAGTAATAGCCGTTGAATGCACTGGGTGTGCGGCTCCTACCACAGTACCCACACATTCCAGGGATTACTCTCATTACCAGCCATTCTCTCAATGGGGAACAGAGTGGCCTAATGAAATATTCAAATGGATGAGGGGGGATTAAGGTTTCCATTACTGAATTAAATTTTCTAAAGGTTTGTGGTGCTTATCTTTGAGTATGTGTGAGCATTAAAGAAACTGATTAAGAGTGCGCAATGATTATCAGCCTTATAAAATAACATTTCAGAGCCATTTGTGATGAATTCTAGCATGCTCATAATAATTTAATTAGTAATTGATTTAAAGCCTGTGCAAATGTACTTTGTCCTGAGATCTCAAGGGGTGGTGAGATGGTGGACTCTGCAAGACCAGTCATTTATTGCAATAGGACTATTGCTTTTACAAATCCACATGGTTCAGGTTCATGATAAATTTCTCACAATCTCTAAACTTAAAATAAGATAACACAAAACTGTGACTACAGTAAAGACAATATGAATTAATGTATAAATGCCTTAAAAATAAAAATCACAAAATATATTGAAAAAGCATGCGCCTGGTTTCAAATAAATGTTTGCAGTAAAAATAAGCTCATCATGAACAGGCTACAAATACACAGTCGGAGTACATTGAATGGGCATTGCTTAGCTTGAATCTGGGACTTGTAATAGCCCATAGTCCAATGTTAGGTCTGCCTGTACATCCTGAGCAAATTATATACTAATGGGGTTTCTTGCTGAAATCTATTAACCTTGAGTCCACCCATACATTTCATGCAGTTTGGCTAAATGATGACTGTAGAGAATGGCACCATGTAACCAGTGGGTGTGAAGCTGTCATTAGATCAAGGATGATGTGATGATGACCCCTCCTATTCAAACAAGGTTATAATCAGATTGCTTGGATTAGATCTGCATGTGATCAAGGATTATATATCATAACAAAGGTAAGTGCAAAACAATGGTTTCTGAGTCACTCAGCAATTCTGAAACCAATTTTATGTCTCAAAAATCATTTTCAGTGATGGAATAAGATTTTTAACCTCTGTTTAAGGATGTTGCCTGTGGGTAACAAAGCCACATTAGTTACTTAGCAACCAGATGATGCATATACTGTATGATGGCATTAAAATGGTTAATGGAGGACTTACCAAATAACATGCTTCTAGTTTTGTCACAACAATACCTGGTGGCCAGTTTAAAACCTGCTTCTTTCATCGTACAAAATATTACATTTATTGTGTGTGTGTGTGTTAAAAATATTAATTTTAGAATTTTCAATAATTATATATATATATATATAGTAACCATTAAGTAAACAGTTGGCATTTCTGTTAGACTCATGATGCAGTACTTATAAAATATATTGTGCTAATTTTCTTTTTTGTTAACATATTTATTATGATGTCATCAGTAAAAGCATGTATTGTCTCCTACATTTACTTTATATATATATATATATATATATATATATATATAAAGATTCATTTTTATTTAATTTATTAGCACAATGATGCTTTTAGGTAATATACCATAAAAAATACTGTCCCAGATATTGTTTTTGAAATTTTTTTTAAATATGTTGTTTGATTTTAGTGAATTATTGCCATTATAATCTTTAAAATATTGGATTAAAACTGCCTACACTGAGCTTTAGTGATTTTGCCTTAATACTAGTCAGAGTTATTTTTCTCTCAGCTTGACCTTAAAAATTTTATAGCACACAATTTTGGAATGAGATGATTGATATTGTTTTTGTCTCCACGAAAACAAACTCTGTTGCAGAAACTGTGCAGAGAAAAGATTTTTTTCAAAAACCTTGATAAGATATAACTGCTCTGATAGCACATCACATCTGATGGATTTGTTATTGCTACAAACGTATGTTATTAATAAACTCCTTTCGCTCTAAGGAACCATTTCACCAAGAAACTCGAGGCATAATTAATTTTTCCAAAGAGTCTGATTGATAAAAAAGCTAATATAAACATGCACCCAGCAGACAGGAGCACTTCATCAATCAATTTCGTACTGTAAGGGAGCATTTCCAGCCTCCTCCAGCTGCCTGTGTGGAAAGACAAGTCAATTGTGCTGTGCTTGACAATACTCATGAAATGGTTAGCTGGATTTCAATCGATGGCAAAGATTACCCAGTCATTTCACTGTCACTAGGGAAATGGTGGAGACTGAAAAGGGAAGTCAACTATCTTCTGCTCTCTTCCAAAAATCATCCTGCCCATGTCCAATGACATATTATGCTGGTTTATTCAATCCTTGAGTGGAAATAATTTAATGCCAAGTAGAAGTACAGTCAGTGTGAATTACTGAATTACTGTAAATTACTGCAAACCAAATTTGTTTCCATAATATTACATAATCACAGAGTATACAGGATAGTCCAAGAAGCAGAATTTACATACTTTTTTCATACTGTGCAGATATAAATCCACTACAACATTTTAAAATGTTTAAATCTCAACATTTTAACATCTTTACTAGTTGTTACATCTAGTATTTGTAATTATATCTATCTATTATATCTAGATTTTTTTCAATCTTTCGATGATTTTCAATCTTTATGGGTTTTCTTCAAACTTGCTGTTTTTGAAAAACTAGTCTAATGAAATGCTTTTTGTTAAGCGTAATTGCAATTTTTTAAACATTGCACTATTTATGATGCTACTTTATGTTTTATGATGTTCCTGTGGCTCAGTGGTAGGGCATTGCTGTAGCAGCGCAAAATGTCATGGGTTTGATTCCCAGGGAACACATACTTGTACGTAAAAAAAAAAAAAAATTATAACCTGAATGCACTGTAAATGACTTTCTGTATGCCAAATACATAAATATAAATGCACTGGCAGCAAAATCGCGTGCCTATCATGTGAATATTCAGTACAGTTCAGTACACTAGCTGTGAGGACGGTTGATTGTATGAGTGGAATATATACAATTAACTCATAACATACAGGAATTTGCATCTGACCAAAACACATTTGTGTCCATAGTGTAAATTTGAAACAATAAATCCGACTCCTCCATTGCAGCAGGAATGCCCAGTTTCCTTTATAGTTTCCCGCTTTACATCCTTGAGCAGGCTGTAATGGTTTTCCTTATAACACTCAGTAGTAGAGCTTGTGGGTCACCTCACGTGTGAATTCTGTAAGGACACATCAGTAAAAATCGGATGTGAGCCGCCTGAGGCCAGCACCAATATCAGCCAGTCTGAGAGGACACATGGAGGGAGGTCAGAGGTTATTCCTGCTAGATTAATGTCGTAAATTACACTGCATTTTGGACAGATAAATTCATTGAGCTATGCTATCAAAATAGAAATCCCTTTTCCGGTAATTTCATACAGTGAATCATGGCATATACTAAACCACAAACCAATTCTAGCATGCTCCAGGTGGCTGATGTTCCTTCTTCAGAGCCAACTGTGTGACATTTCGGGACCTGGAGAGGAGATGGAAATTAAAAATGGGAAAGTGGTGGAAATCGAAGCTCAATTTCCTGTGAGGGGTTAACATAAAATGGTGGCGGTTGTTTGTGAGATATTTTAGGATTTTTGTATGACATCAAGTATAAAACAGTAAATCTGTGTGCTTTTTAAGTATATTTTGATCGATAATACTAATAAAATAAAATCAATATTAAAACACTTATCCTATCTCATCAAAGATATAAGGGTGAAAATTTTGTTCAAAGTGTGACTTCCTGTTCTGTTTTGGTGTCGAGTGGTGCAGAAATGACATGCTTCAGCTTTAATTTTTGAAAAATAATTTCTGCTGCTTAAAAACAGCAGTTCCTCTTTAGGGAGTATGAAAGTTCTTCTGCTCCACAGCTTTTTGAATGTTACAGTTGTCCAAAACATCTTTTTCAGACCAACTTATCATATGACAGTTTCACTTGAGAGCGCTTGCGAAATGTTTTGCTCCTCTTCAGACAGCAGAACACCATCTGTCTGATCTAACAAGCGCTGAGCGAGATCTATGGGCTCACGGAGATAAGCACTGCAACATCCATTGCCCAGTCCTCTGAAACACAATACACAAGACATTCAGAAGGCCAAAACTATTTCCATATGGACCTGAACAAACAATCGATTGTGGTATTGCTATTAAAATTAAATTGAGAACGATTTTTGAATACCAGTTTAATTCCTGAATTGAGGTAGCAAACAAAGGCAGAAAATGAAAAAGTACTGTAACAAAATTGAAATATTATCACATTTTAAAATAACTTTATTATTTTAATATATTTCAGAAAGTAATTTATTACTGTGATGGCAAAGCTGTTTTTTCGGCAGCCTTTACTCCAGTCTTTAATGTGAATGATCCTTCAGAAATCATGGTGATTTGGTTCTAAAGAAACATTCCTTATTATCATGAATGTTGAATGAATGTTTTGCTGCTTAATATTTTTATGGAAACTGTGATGTTTTTTTTTTCTTTTTCCCAGGGTTCTTTGATGAACAGAAAGATAAAAAGAACAGCATTTATCTGAAGTAGGTTTTTTTTATGTAACAGCCTATTAACATAATGCATCCTTGCTAAATAGACGCATGAATTTCTTTAAAAAATAAAAATAAAAATAACCTTCCTGACCTCGAGCTTTTGACTGGTAGTTCAATCACTTTGTGTCATAGTTTTCATGCATCATTTACTTATAATACATTGTAGAACTACTGTGAAAATACAGTGAAAGTATGGCAACTAATATTCAGGAATAAAATGCAAACACATACTTTTTTCCTCCTAGTCCATGAACATATAATTCAGCCAGTAATGAAAGAAGAGCAGTGACCAGGTAGTCTTTTTTCTCTTTCCTGTTCTCTCCCTCTCTCCCTCTTCCATAGCTGTAATAATTTTTAATTGTACAAAAGTAATTAGCCTAAAATAATCATACTAATATTTTGTATTGCACAGATACTGCTCTCATTGTGAAGAATATTCAGAGTTTGTTTTCTGTTCTGCAAGAGCTAAATTGAAATTTCCCTAGAAAAACATTTTTCAGTGACGCTAATGTAGTATGAGCTGTGTGCAAACAGTTCATTTGGCAAAGTAATAGACATCGTGTACTACAAGGCGGCGAAAGGCATGGAGTATACGTGATGTACATGACCCACATTAGTTTAAAGTGTAGATAACGATTCTGTCAAAAGTGATGATGATGATGATAGTAAGGTAGTTTAATTACTGTTTCCACTTTGAGTAATATAAAGCAGGTAGTGGTTGAATAGTTATGGTAGAGGGAGACAGATTCTCTGCAGCTGTGCCATGAGACTCTCATTATGGTTGCAAAACTTTTCCTGCCACATATTGTCATACAAGCCCATTTGTCAAGACACTAATCCCCTGAAAATGAGATGTCTATTTCAAGAGGGTGAGAAATGGAAAAGAGAGACAAAAAAATGAGCACTTTGTACTGTTATGTAAATTCGCTTAGAAAACAAGGACATCTGCTGTTTATGAATCAGCATTCTCTCAGAGAGGGGGCTCAACATTAATAGAATATTTAAACCCCTGTTTCTGGCAGTTGTTGAACCAAATTGGCTAGATTAAAAGATCAACCATTTGATATTCTTCTGCAAACACTGTGTGATCGAATGCGATTATGCATCTTTTGCATAATGTTTTCATTTCTTCATTGATTTATTGTTGTCACTAAGAGATTCTGGAGTTTTTTTCCCAGTTTCTCAGTAATTTAGTCATCTCTTCTACATGCATACATTTTCTAGGGGAGAAAAATGAATTAATTGCATTATATGCCAATTGATTAATCATTTTAGTTGCATTATGTTATTGTGGCGGATAAAAAAAACTGAATAAATATTTAAGGAAGTATATTTTCAGTATATTATTATTATTATTATTATTGTATTCCGGAAAAGTGTTATTTGTAAATTAATAATTATCAAAATAATTATCAATGATCAAAAATGCAGTAAAAACTGTAATATTCTGAACAGGGCTTAAAGCTCTATGGTACCATGCAGGATCTCCAGCGTGCAGCGTTTGGCTGCGGTAAAAAAATAATCCTACATTTAAAATAAAATCTTGTTGACTGATATCACTTTCAAGGTCCATGAGTTCACCTACCAATGGCATGAGAGGAGCACAGCTTTCATTCTCAACCAAACTAACATAACTAGTCAATCAGAATGTTTTGCTCTTATAAACACAAGACGTGCATAATAGTATCCAACTGCAGAGTCGCAGCCCTGATTATTGGAGAAGCGTGACAAAAAAGCTGCAAGGTGCAATGGTCAAAGATGTCCATCTAGCACATATTTACATAGAAAAGCTAATTATAAAGCAGCGGAGCTTTGTAAACAGCTCAGAGTAATCATGGCATCTCCATAAGAACATTATGATTTTTGAAAAGGTCCTGTCCACACAAGATCTATTAATGGTAACCTACCGTTAATTTACCAGTAAGGACTGTATGTGTGAAAGGGGCTAAACGCTTCCTCTGTATATGCTGTGAATTTGAATTGCTTAACGTACATCTGGAAAAACTGTGCATTATCTAACTAGATTCGTAACATAAATCATTTATAAACCTTTGCAAACACAGGAGAATACATCAACCTATGTCTAAATATGCCATTTATTGTACATTGCGATTTCAAAATAAAAGTTTCTGAATGTAGCCAAATATTACAATTTAATGGATTTAAACATTGTTTAATCATGCTGTAAAGTGAAATGTCACCAGGCCATTGGTGTCCTCTGCAGATATTTGTTTTAATACATAATGTACTTAAATTGGTCATGTTCATATTATCTATGGGCGTATTACATTATGTATTTTAACAGCGTTGTTCAATACAATCATGTAATTTCTTGGTTTTATATTTTATTTGAGCCAAATATTATTGTCTCATCATTAGTTTATATATAAATAGTCATACTAAAGCCTGGTTTTTACATAGGTCTGTTTGTTACTAAAAAATATCAGATTACTTAGTTGTTAAAATAATCAGTAGATTTCTTGATTACCAAAATAAACATTAGTTACATCCCTAGATTAGTTAAAATATGTCTAAATACAACTAAATACATTGGTTGTCTATTTGTAATTAAAAGACTTTCTAGTGAACCAACCAATTATCTGTATTTTTTCTCATCTCGTGAGCTAAGTATATTGTCACACCCCTCGTGTCGATAAGTGGTGATGATATAGCTCATCATTTTAGTAAGTGTATGATATTCGAAATGTATGATATAGCTTTCATTCTTCAGGTCAACCATATATTCTTTAAAAAGAAAATCAGTTTGAATAAAGAAAGCAATAACTTTGCCATAGCATCCTTTCAAATGTTAAAGTTGCCACAGTCACTGCATTCTTTGCATGTGCTGCCCCACCCCGCCCCGTCCCCAGAAAAAAAGTTAAGGTTTAGGATTTTTTTTTTTGCTTTAACCTTTGTGTGAAATATTATAAAAATTTAAAAACCTTGCATTTTAATATATTTAGAATATAATTTATTCTTGTGATGTCAAAGCATAATTATCATCAGCTATTAGTCTCAAGTGTCATCTTCAGAAATCATGCTAATATGCTGATTTGATGCTCAAGTAACATTTCTTACTATTATCAATGTTAAAACATTGTACTGCTTCTGATTTTGTGGAAACCAGGATACATTTTTCCAGTTTCCTTGAGCAGAAAGCTCAAAAGATCAGCAATGGAAATGTTTTTTTTTAACGCTTATAAATGTCTTTATTGTCATATTGTCTTTTGATCAATTTAATATGTATCTGCTTATGAATCCTTAAAAAAACAATTAGAACAGTAATGTACTTTTTTTTGCATCTTACAGAATGAAAGCTATATTTTTTACTCAAAGAGAGTTTAATTATGTTGAATTTCTTTTCTCATTCTGTCATTTGGAGATTGAGATGTAACTGTTGTAAATTTAACATAAATTTTGGTCTGATTTGAGATGCGCGCACAGTGTTTTCTGTCATACTACTGCTTAGACATGACTCTGTCCTGGTCTTGTGGGACTTTTGCGCTGTATGCATTCCAGAAGTTATTTCAAAAACATGTTTCAGTTATTATTCTGTGAGTGGAAGAGGAAAAGAGATGTATTTGGTTTGCCATGTATTTGGTGCAAATGGCTCCTGTGGCCTGAAGGAAGTTTACCTTTTTCATAAGCCGTTAATGATTTATTAAGGAGCTCTGACACAGAGTGCGGCAGAGAGCTTACACACCAGCCTCATCTTTCTCAAGGTGACATCCTGTGGAGCCGCAGTGAGCTGGAGACCTGGTGAATTTTAGCTGGCTGGAATGTCTCATCTCCTCTCCCTTTTCAGGAAGAGGCGGTGGAGCTTTAGTCAAGTTGTCACATGAGAAGGTGAAGGCTGTTCTTTAGAACAAGGAGGCAGAAGCATTATTTTAAAATAACACCTCCGCTGCCTGGGTCAGTATCCGATAAGATCAGCGGTATATAATCCTGTTTTCAACAAGAGTAAATCTCAGCCCAAACATGCTCTCTTTAAAGCAAGGGGAAACCCTGTGGTAATGAGAGGACAGAATTGTATCAGGCTTATCCCATTGCCCTGTCATGCAGTGCATACAGTGTGACTGCATATTTAACATGGGATGAGATTTAAGTGTGGACATTTTTCCATGAAGTCCCAATAAAAGCATTCTGTTGCATAACACTGCTATTATCAGATTTCATTTTTCAGTTTCTGTCTGGTTTTCCATGTTAAAATGAAATTCCAAAACAAATATGAGCAACACTTTCTATTAAGCTAATGATAAGAAAATGATCAGTAACACATAGGTGTCAACATACCTTAAAGGAGAATTTTTTTTGTAGGTTTTATTTATTACAAACATGGAGTTTTACACACCTGGTTAATTGATGGACTGGAGTTGTGTGGATCACTTAAGGGTTATTGTGATGTTTTTATCAGCTGTTTGAAATCTCATTCTGATGGCACCCATTCACTGCAGGGAATCCATTGGTGAGCAAGTGATGTGCTAAATTTATCCAAATCTGTTATGAAAATGAAGCAAACTCTTCTACATTTTGGATGGCCTATAAGTGTGAGTATGTTTTTAGTAAATTGTAACTTTTTTTGTTTGTTTGTTTAACTATTCCTTTTATGGTAATATTAGGGTCATCAGTGATAATATTGCACTTTTATAATCCATTACATGTTCAGGCTTCATGTGAAGTGTTAACCAAACAGTTTTGACTGATTTGGTTTTTATATTTTAAATGTTTCAAAATGAAACTGTTATGTGTGTTTCTACTGATATTCAATATTGGTTTTCATATAAAGTCACCCAGCCTAGCAGGAAAATTAGTGTCATAAGGCTGTCACCCATTTAAATATACACCAGTTATTAATAATAGTCTATTTTTATCTATTATCATGTTATCTAGTGTGCTTGAGAATTTGAGAATTTAAGTCATAGCTTAATTGAAAAGAATATAATGGGCATTCCTCTGAGGAGCACCCTAGATTTAAATCTCAAAGGAAGCCTGTAATATATACAGTTCTCATTTAAAGGTGTCTTCTGTAGCAATATACTTGTAATCATGCTGACACACACACACACACACACACACACACACACACACACACACAGCTCTACATGTTTTAGCAGTGATTATGGGAAATTATCCATAGAGTTGTTAATGGAGTGCTGATTCACAGTAAATATTTTATAATTTACATTTCAGGGTTATGATAAACTGAGATCCAAAAGTGATGTGATTTGTGTTAACTGCATTTGTCTAACAAAGTAAAATGATACCTATTTGTTCTAATATGTTTGACATATGTTTTGTATGACCAAATCATTTATTTTTAAAAACAAGATATTTGAATTACCTGTCTACATTTTGAATTTACGTTTCTTAAAGGAAAAGAAAAAAACATTATACACTGATGTAATATTTTGAAACTTGCTTGTAGACCCAGAGAGATTTATGAGCACAGGAACATTTTTGGTAAGAACCTATCCAAGTATGTGAAACCTTAGATTTAATAACTGGTTGACCCTTTTTTGGCAACAATAACCTCCATTAAACCGCTTCCTGTAATTGCGGATCAGATGTGCACAAGGGTCATGACGAATTCAGCACCAGTCCTCTTTACAGAATTGTTGCAGATCAGCAATATTCTTGCTGTCTGGTGTGAATCACTCTCCTGAGGTCATGCCAAAGCATCTCAACTGGGCTGAGGCCAGTAGTCTGACTTGACCACTCCAGAAGGCTTATTTTTGTGTGTGTTGAAGGTTGTGTTGAAGATTTACTCCTCAGCTTTGGGTTGTTGTCCTGTTGCATCACCCAAGTTCTGCTGAGCTTGAATTCGCAAGCAGATGGTACATTCTCTTGCAAAAGGCTTTGTAATGCAGGAACTTGACGAAATCTGTTCAATCACATGTAACCATGAGTTCATAACACTGATCTTCTCTAAACATGTTTTATTTTTTTTATTCAGTATTTCATAAACACTGTGTATAGTGTAGGATTTAAAAATACATACAGTGATGTTAAAGAGTAACTAAACCCTAAACCAACTTTTTTTAGTTAATGATCTATAAGAATGGGGCTTTATTAGTGCTGTTCATTGATTCGAGTAACTTTTTTGACATTTGAGTATAAAGTGTTTTAATTCTACAATATAAGGTGTAAAAACGTCTGAGTGCTGCCCTCTTCAGGTTGAACGGTGGCTACTGCAGTTGATTTTTCCTATTGGATGTTGCGGTGGCAAGTGACGTAAGCGGTGGCAGGTGACGTAAGCAGTTTTCAGCTCACCACGCCCCTTGGTATGAGCTACCACGCCCTTGGCAGTATAAAACCATCAAAATCACTAGTGAGTCAGGAGCTGGAATTGCGAGTATTGGTAATGGCCAGGATAGACTAATATAGCATCTATTTAGCATAGCAATTATATAGTTATTTAGATCTTCAAGTTAGCGTAGATTTATCCGTATTTAGTAAAGTGGTCAGGATGGTACGGAGGTGTGTTGCTGGTTGCTACAGCACTGCTGGACTGCATAGTTTACCAGCAGACTTTAAAATTAAGCGCCAGTGGTTGCATGCATTTGGACTGGAAGACCGCAAGTTCCCGCCTAGAGCTCGAGTGTGCAAACTGCGTTTTACACGGGATTGCTTCTCCAACGCAATGGAGGTGGAAATGGGCTTCTCCACACAGCTCGCGCTGAAAAGCAACGCGGTGCGGGAGGTAAGACCGCCGTTTGAGCCAGCGGCTCGAATTGACATGAACAGACACCTCGACACCCTACACTTCATGTAAAAGTGGGGGAGAAAAGTCCTCTACTTCAAATGATCACTCTGTTGCAAAGCTACTTGCGTCATTACAGTCACTCTCCATTTTAGCGTCTCTGACAGCAGCTGTCAATCAATTCGTCACTGCGAGTCTCAGGATCACGCCGCACTCGCTCAGCCCCGCCCTAGGTTCGTCCCCTCTATCTCCGCTGTGATCTGCCCACTTTTCAGCATTTTTCAAATATTGTCAGTGGGTGGAGTCAGGCTCTGAGCAGGGGTTTAGTTACACTTTAAAGTGGGTGTGTTTATTTAAACTTGAAAATACGAATATGTAAAACTTAAATTTTATTAAATAAGTTATATAATAAGAATAATATATAGTACTGTTCACAAGTTTATTTGATCAGAAATACAGTAAAAAGTTAAATATTGTTCAATATATTATTACAATACTTTTACAAAAACTGTTTTGTATTAATGCAAAGCTGAATTTTCAGTAAACTGTTACTTTCAGTCTTTCAGAAATCATTCTAATATACCGATTTGGTGCTTATGAAACATTTCTTATTATTATCAATATTGAAAACAGTTGTGCTGCTTAATATTTTAGGGTACATAATCCATCACAAGAAGTCACCAACACACATATACATCGATGAGACTGGACAAAGAAACACTGAACTTAATACAACTTATACATGGATGATAATTGAGCATGATGACACAATCAGACATAGACAGAAACTAGGTCCTGGGGTGTGCAGAGAGGGACTTAGGAGGAGGACAAAGGAGTGGAAGTGGGATGAAAAAGATCTGGCAGGAGGGCAGGCAGACACATACTGGAGGAGGTTCAGGAGGTGGCCGGATGGCCAGGAGGAGGATGAACAACAGAGTCCAGGGTGGTGATGATGGAGGAAGGAGCCAGGGAGGAAACAGTAGGAACCAGGGCGGACCAGATGGAGGGAAATCCAGGGAGAAGAGAGAAGGGACCTGGGACCCCGGCAGGACCCAGGCCACAACCATGATGGTGGCCCACGGTGGAGCTGATGGAGGGAGGAACCATGGTGAAGGAAGGGCTGACACCACTGCACAGATGGTGGGCTGAGGGTGAGCAGAGGGGCTGCCAGGAAGCAACGGAGGTGGAGCTGATGCAGGGATGACAGGAGGAGGCAGGAGAGGGAGGATAGGAATTTGTCAGCATCCGGGCTTTCTGGGATGGTGTGTGCTGCCCATACACACCAGATTGTGACTGGGAGCGCAGCAGAAAGAGGAAAGACCTCCCTAGTCATTTCAGGGTTGCCTATTCAGGGCAGATAGGTAATGCCCAGGCTGGGCAGATTATTCAGTGTAGACAAATGATTCAGGGCAGGCTGACAGTTAAAACACAACCTCCATGGTCTAGATGGTACAAACGGAAGATGGCGGGAGAAGACAAGGTATGTCCGCATATAAATCCACATCGAAGTTAATTAAATCCCCAGAGTCCTGCTGCAGCTCACCTTCAGTGGTTGTGCAATGGTCGTAGCTTTTCATCAGATTTTCTTGCTCCCTTGCTTCATCCAGTGGCGCATGCTCAGTGGCAAGCTCTCGCACCATCAGACTTAATATGAGGCTCTGGCTCCGGGGCGATCCTCAGCTCTTTTATTCTCTTTGTTGATGGCTCGTTGGTCGTGGGGGGCTCTGGCTTTCTATCTGCAGTGGGCTCAGGCTTTGGCTCCACACAGCGGTGTGATGGTTGGCTGGTCTCTGGGTGGGACTGGAATAGTCATACGTGATGCCCATGGTTAGTGGCAATTTACAGGTCACCAGTACCCACTCGATGAAGGATTCAAGGACAGCTGCGCTCGTGTGGCGGTGTTTAGTCCAGTTTGATAAAACAAGCAGAGGGAGCTGTCTGGGTGTGTCAGGTTGGCAAGGAAAACAAAGTCTTTCATATGGTCCTCAAGAGAGTGATCCCCCTGCTCCTGACAAAAACTGACAAAAACAAAAAAACTAAATGCGGGGAAACATGCTGCTTAACTTTATATGGTCTCATCTTCTTTCATGGTGTGGTGCAGGAGTGCACACACAAAGCAGAAGAATAACGATAAACAGTCTTTATTAATCTATGGGTTATCCATCAATACAAGGCAGCTAACACATGTATACATCGACAAGACCGGACAAAGAAAAACAGAACTTGATACTAGTATAGGGATGATAATTGACGAGACACACCTGAACACGATGACACAATCAAACATAGACAGAAACTAGAGCACATGGGGAGTGAAAACCCAACAAACAGTCCTGTGGTGTGGCAATAACATTGTAAAAGTTTTTACTTTCCCCTTTGATCAACTTAATGTGTGAACTGAACTGAATTTTTTATATAATTTTTTTTAAAATAAATATTCTAAAAAAATATTATAAGATAATAATTGCACTCAAATAGTTATGCTATTAATATAATTTGTTATGGAAAAAAAAACTAATTCCACAAAGTTTTTCTTCTCTATCTCTCACATTCTCTCTCCTACACACATTCACACACAAACACATGGTGTACTGAGAATGCTTAGCTCATTAGTGTATCTCAGAGTTACTGTGCAGTTCATCATGCATAGCTGAACTAATGGAGCAGACCTTATGCTGCTGCTGGATCATCTCTGGTGGTGTTTATACTTGGCATTAACATGCGATCACTGTAATCTGTTCAAGCAGATCGGATCATCAGTCAATCAGAACATGGCGCATTTACACTTGCAAACATCAGCTGACTTCTCTATCTGGATAACCGATCGCATTTGTCTTTCCCAGGCAATATTACAATAAGTCTGCGGGACATTTTACAGATCAAAGACAAGTGTAGGAGTCTAACTAGCATTCCACAAGAGACTTAGGTCTCTGCAGAGCAAATGTGGGCGTTTATGACTTTGTGGGTGTTTTCAAACTGCTGGGTGTTTATAAATCATGCAATCAAAATGATCCCCCTTACCTAACCCCACCGCTAAACCTAACATCACTATGACGTCAGCCAATCAGGTATCATGGTCTTAAAAAAAACACTGATCTGGTAACTCCCATTACTTCCCTGCAGAGACCTATTCTTGTTCCACACGGGTGTTCTCCGTCTCTTTTCGTACAGTTCACGAGAAAGGGGGCATGGTTTTGCGTGACGTCCACCTGCGAATGCAGACACAATGGCTGGATTGCGTTTACATTACACTGAGATCCAATCACAATGCTTCCCCGACTACCTCTGGACCAGGACACGCTGATCAGATAACTTTCAGAGAAACACGTTTACACTTGACTTTTCAATGTTTATGTGGACAACATCCGGATACAGGTCGCATGTTAATGCCAAATGTAAACGCAGCCTCTTATGTTTTAATATCACTGTAGATTTAACTCAAACATCAACATTAAAAATCACATGAAAAGATAACCCCTGTATTTGTGAAAATGTCTTTGGCAAATAATTTTTGCTCTGGATAAATGTTGCAAAAGCGATTATTAAAAGGGGTCATAGGATGCGATTTCAGTGTTAAAAACTCTTGGTGCATAAAGAAGATCTGTAAAGTTCAGATCTGTAAAGTCTCAAACTCAAAGAGATATTCTTTATAAAAGTTAAGACTCATCCGCGGCCTCCTAAAATGCCTTGTTTAAACATGCCCCCACATGTTTACATCACAATGTGGGAAGATTTGCATAACGCTGACCAAATGTTCAAGCAAAGAAAGAAGACGTAACTGTGAGTCCCGCTGTTGCCGCTGGCGCCATGTCGTGGAGATGCTGTTTCATTGTGAAAATGAAAATACTTTGTTTGGCCTTCCAAAAGATGACAACTAGAAATCAGTGGTTAAGTTTTATTTACAACACTGTTCCAGAACAATTAAACCCAAATATTCAGACTGTTTCCTGATCCTGGGAGAGAAGACTACAGTGCCGGCTGTTCTGACTCACAAAACCTGAGTTTTGAGCAGTGTAGCGCAGCAGTTCTCAATTCCAGTCCTCATGCCCCCCTGCTCTGCACATTTTGAATGTGTCTCTTATGGCTTCAGACGTTTGTTCTATTCAAACGTAAGTGCCCTGCAAAGTGGATATCACAGGATATTCCACCATGATTATAGTTCGAAGCAAACTTATATATTCCATTCCAAATTTAATTTGTATTTATTTACAAAGTTATATGATGTCACACTTGTCCATGTGTGAAGATGCTGAGCAGTGCAAATCCGTGAATGAATGTTTCGAAGTGAGGTAAACTTCAACATATTTCCCCATTTACAGGGTGTAGGGACCATGTTAATGGGAACACAGTTGATGCACGGAGCTCACTTCTAATGAGCTGATTATCTGAATCAGTTGTTTTAACAAAAAGAGGCATGCAAAATATGCAGAGCTGGGGGGCGCGAGCACTGGAATCGAAAACCGCTGGAGAGTAGCACTTGTTGTTTGTCGTTTCTCAGATCACAAATGCAGACATGGTTTTATGTTTACGCAGCGCGAAGCAATGCATAAAAAGACAGTATAAGTCATTATAATCCGTAACTATGTCCCCACTGGATGCAACAAATGGCTCATTTGTAATGGGTTTTATTGTTTTTGTCTTGTCACGCTGGTGCCCTGACTGGGAATACCTATCACAGTATGGTAAGGGGCGTAACATTTCCGTTACACGCTTGAGGCATCCGGCCAACCACAAAGCACTTGATAGCTTGCCAATCAGAGCACACTTCGCTTTTCAGACCAATGGGCTTTGTAAAAAAACGATTCATTTCAGAAAGGCGGGGCATAGAGGTAAAACAATAATGTACAGTATGTGGAAAATATATATTTTTTTTTTACCTTAAACCGCATAAGCACATTTCATTACAACAAATACACAAAATAATGTTATTTTTAGCAACATCATATAACCCCTTTGAAGCTGTTTAGGACTGCAGTTACATAACCCAAAAAACAACAAAGGTGAACTAACATTTTCATATGTTCATATCTATTCTCATATAACCACAAATTACCCAAAATAACCACAAATTGTGACCAACACTGCCATTTGTGCAAACTGCATTTCCATCTCTCTCTCTCCTGTTTTTTTGAGTGCACAGGTATGACCTTCAGAATAATTTTGGTTGGCACTTCCTGTCCTGACAGGTTGCCATGGTAACAGTTCTTTGGACTAACAGAAAGATGACGTACAGCACTGGCACTAGAGCAGGGATAGTTCAAATATAGGACATAATTTACCCACCCTCATTTTGTTTCAAACCAAAATGCATTTTTCATTTTTTGGAAGATATTTTGAAGAACTCAGTGTGGTCCAAAAAAAAGAAGAAGAAGAAAGAAAGAAGACACATGATTACTGAATGAAGTATCTTGTTTCGTAACTGTACCTTTAACAATACACAATGAATCATGTTTATTCTTAGAGAAAATGCAGGCAATGGGTATTCAAAAGCTTATTACATAGAAAATTAGTCTTCAGTACCACAACCATTCATTTATGCAGACATGTGAGGAAGGAGATGAGGTGGAGGAATTTTCGAAACAGTAGTCAGTCCTGTTTTTTTTTTTTCATTTAGAAAAAGGCACAGAGTGTGTATGTACATATTTGCTCTGTAAAGCATGTGTACACATGCAAAAATGTATCAGTGAATTTGTGTGTGTATGTGTGTACTGTATGTACTGTATATGTATTTTTTATATATTTATATCTACACAAAAATACATACATACATACACACAAATACACACACACACATATAAGAATTGACAACGGGATGTAGGATTATTAGTAAATAATGCACACACGAGGTGATGCGGCCACAAGATGAAATGTTGGATAAAATTTCTTTTTTATCTCATCCAATACTTCCGTTGCTACTTCCAAAACATAATTTTAGACCTATTAACAGAGACCATTGATAACAGTCTAATGCAGTTAATAATGCAGTTATTATAGAGAGGGATTGAATTAATTACCCGAGTCAGTGTGTTCGGCTCTACTAATAATAGTGAAACTGTTAGTTCATCTGTTTCAAGAACAGCATCATTACTTTGCTAGTGAGAAATTTTGTGTAGTCTTTAATATTCGAAACTATTTTACTGCAAAAAATTGTCAGAGCAGCACTGACAACACGTTTCTGTGTGTGTATGTTTCCGAGTGTGTGTCCATACTGTGTGTGTGTTTGTAAGGAAGAGAGAGTGGAAGAAAAATACCATGTGCTTTCCTTGCATAATTAAATGCAATTTTATGGAAAACAAAAAAACAAAAAAAAATCTATTGTTTACCATTTATTGCTTGGCCAGTGTGGCTCTGGTTTTTTCATGTTTGCATGTATATGTGTGTGTATATATATATATATATATATATATATATATATATGTGTATATATATATATATATATATATATATATATATATAATTTTTTTGTTTCTTTTTTCTGTTATAGTCTGTAAGGAAATTTGAAATGAGTGAAATTATTTGGCAATTTTACAGACATTTAGTGCGATCAAGACCTGCCTGGAGATACTTTAGCAGTGCATTTCCCTAAAAGGACGTTCATGTGTGTGTATACATAATATTAATAAATATTACATTAATGAACTGTTCTTTAAATCTGATAAGGTAATTATCCCATTTTCATTCATGGCAACTTGACATTGTAAGTTTAGTTAATACTTTTGCATAATAATTAATAAAGATTACAAAGAGGTATGCAATCTGTTGCCCCTATTAAAACACCTTTGTTTTTTTGTTTTTGTTTTTTACAGCTTAATCCTTTTTCTTTTTTATGTTGCCTCAAACAAAACCTGAGCTCAAATTGATCCCAGTAACAAAAGGACACAGACTGATACTGAAGCTGTCCATTGGCCACTTCAGGCACACAATTCACTTATCTCTCAATAGTCCTGACATTCAGTTTGGCATCGCTGTGTCAAAATCAAAAACGAGTCATCCATAATCTCAGCCAGACAATAACTGACAAAAGATGGTAATCTCCACTGCACAAGGCCATAAATCAATGACCACAAGGTCATCCGTAATACTATTACAAGGATGGAATCAAGGGAGTAAGCTTTAATAGGGAAGATATCAGCATGTGTGGGCTTCTGGATTTTCCCTTGACCAAAAAAAGAACAGAAGATCTGGTGTCTATATCCAGCAATGTCCATTAATCATCTCCAGTTGCTTTTGTGTTGCGCAGTCTCAATGCACTAGTCACAACAAACTAAAGCCATCTATTATGCCTGATATTAATACAGAAAGGCCAAGATGATTTATAATGCTTTTTTTGGCGACATCGTTTGCTAATTAATAACAGTGCAATCTCCCGTCAAGTAATACCGCCCTAATATCACTACTTTTTATTGTTTATTTTTTTCTCTTAATTTATTAGCACATTTTCATACACAAGCCAATACGCGTTTTCCTCCAGCAAGTTGAAGATTCATCATTATGTAGGTCACACAACAGATAAAGAGGTAGAAGCAATGCTCCAGTAGTTATTCGACAGACTATTTCTTAGTTGGAAGAAACTGTGAAAGCAACGATGCACTTTTAATCAAACACACACAGGATGTTTTGTTATAACAGTGAATGGGACGAGCTAATGACATTTGTCTAGAAATTTGACACCTCCAGTTTGTCAACTAGTATAGGTGACATGAGTCAGGCTGTTGAATAATGATGATCCGTGAATCCAAATTAAGTGCTTATTTTCCCTGTAGTTATGAACAGTGTGAGGGAAGCAGTGTTCTCAGAACAGTGAGGAATGAGGATTGATGTGTTGATGGGGGAGACCGGGACTAATTGCCACAGTTTTCACACCAGTGGATATTTCTAAGGGTGTGTTGAAAAAAATAATTTAAAATAATAATAAAAATAATACAATTTGTCTCCTCTGTATCTCTACACATCAGCATAGCGCCATTTTGGAAAACACTTGTTGAACGCCAACTGCGTACGCTCTTCGGTGTCAGACGGGTTGCAAGGATACATTTTCTACATGTATTTACATTTTTACTTGAAAGAAAAAAGCACATCCGTTTGCATTCAGCTCATATTCTCCAAAATGGTACTACGGTGAAGTGGGAAGAGACAGAGATGAATTGTTTTCTTCTCATACAAAAAGTATTCTCGTTGCTTCATAATGCTACAGTTGATCCACTGATGGCAGATGAACTATTATGACAATGCTTTTCATACTTTTCTGGACCTTGACAGCGTATTTTACTTGGCAGTCTATGGGACAGTCACAAGCCTCCCGGTTTTCATCCAAAATATCTTAAATTGTGTTCCAAAGATGAACAAAGCTTTTACTGGTTTAGAATGACATGGGGGTGATTGATTAATGACAAAATTTTAATTTTGGGGTGGAATATCCCTTTAACGCCTTGTTTGTAAGAAACAAATCCATTAAGGCATACAACTTTATACCATTGCTTCTGGCAAAAATATCATAATAGAGTCCAAAAACCATAACAACACTTCCTCCATTGGCAGTGAATCCCCTTATTTTCCTCTCATATCCAAGTCCACCAACATAATTGTTTAGAACTATTTTAGTCTGTTTTTGCTTATAAACGATGCTTGATCTGTGCATATTTCTCTTCTGATTTAGACAAGATTACTTTTTTTTTTTTACTATAGAGAAAGCAATATTAATTTAATTAGACATTTAAATAAATATACATGTAATTTATATACAGAAAATATATATTTAAATGTATTTAATAATTAAATTAAACACTGACAGATATTTTATTTAATTTTATATTTTTGTCGCCATTTAAAATAGATGTCATAAGTTGACAGCTTGTCAAAATAATTTTTTGTGTAGTATTTTATATATATATATATATATATATATATATATATATATATATATATATATATATATATATATATACAGTATATATCCTTGTTTTTGATATTGTTGTCATGTTTTTGCAATAGACAACAGCTATTGCAAAAATGTTGATATCAATTTGCATGACAGAATTTAATAACGATAATAACAATGATAACTTTGAACTACAACCCGAATTCCGTAAAAGTTGGGACGTTTTTTAAATTTTAATAAAATGAAAACTAAAGGAATTTCAAATCACATGAGCCAATATTTTATTCACAATAGAACATAGATAACGTAGCAAATGTTTAAACTGAGAAATTTTTACACTTTTATCCACTTAATTAGCTCATTTAAAATTTAATGCCTGCTACAGGTCTCAAAAAAGTTGGCACGGGGGCAACAAATGGCTAAAAAAGCAAGCAGTTTTGAAAAGATTCAGCTGGGAGAACATCTAGTGATTAATTAAGTTAATTGATATCAGGTCTGTAACATGATTAGCTATAAAAGCTTTGTCTTAGAGAAGCAGAGTCTCTCAGAAGTAAAGATGGGCAGAGGCTCTCCAATCTGTGAAAGACTGCGTAAAAAAATTGTGGAAAACTTTAAAAACAATGTTCCTCAACGTCAAATTGCAAAGGCTTTGCAAATCTCATCATCTACAGTGCATAACATTATCAAAAGATTCAGAGAAACTGGAGAAATCTCTGTGCGTAAGGGACAAGGCCGGAGACCTTTATTGGATGCCCGTGGTCTTCGGGCTCTCAGACGACACTGCATCACTCATCGGCATGATTGTGTCAATGACATTACTAAATGGGCCCAGGAATACTTTCAGAAACCACTGTCGGTAAACACAATCCGCCGTGCCATCAGCAGATGCCAACTAAAGCTCTATCATGCAAAAAGGAAGCCATATGTGAACATGGTCCGGAAGCGCCGTCGTGTCCTGTGGGCCAAGGCTCATTTAAAATGGACTATTTCAAAGTGGAATAGTGTTTTATGGTCAGACGAGTCCAAATTTGACATTCTTGTTGGAAATCACGGACGCCGTGTTCTCCGGGCTAAAGAGGAGGGAGACCTTCCAGCATGTTATCAGCGTTCAGTTCAAAAGCCAGCATCTCTGATGGTATGGGGGTGCATAAGTGCATACGGTATGGGCAGCTTGCATGTTTTGGAAGGCTCTGTGAATGCTGAAAGGTATATAAAGGTTTTAGAGCAACATATGCTTCCCTCCAAACAACGTCTATTTCAGGGAAGGCCTTGTTTATTTCAGCAGGACAATGCAAAACCACATACTGCAGCTATAACAACAGCATGGCTTCGTCGTAGAAGAGTCCGGGTGCTAACCTGGCCTGCCTGCAGTCCAGATCTTTCACCTATAGAAAACATTTGGCGCATCATTAAACGAAAAATACGTCAAAGACGACCACGAACTCTTCAGCAGCTGGAAATCTATATAAGGCAAGAATGGGACCAAATTCCAACAGCAAAACTCCAGCAACTCATAGCCTCAATGCCCAGACGTCTTCAAACTGTTTTGAAAAGAAAAGGAGATGATACACCATGGTAAACATGCCCCGTCCCAACTATTTTGAGACCTGTAGCAGAAATCAAAATTGAAATGATCTCATTTTGTGCATAAAATTGTAAACTTTCTCAGTTTAAACATTTGCTATGTTATCTATGTTCTATTGTGAATAAAATATTGGCTCATGTGATTTGAAAGTCTTTTAGTTTTCATTTTATTAAAATTTAAAAAACGTCCCAACTTTTCCGGAATTCGGGTTGTGCTATAGGTGTATGAGGAATCCACTGCTAGAGAAAATAAATGTGTAAAGCGAGATGCAACCCTTGTGGCAACTTCGTGGTGTGACAACTATTCCTGGCATCCCCTATTTGATTTGTTTAGATGTTGTTCTGTTACATGTCCATGTGCTCTGGGCAATACATGACTGCCAGATTGTCTGAATTATTAGAATAAAGAGTGGCTGCAATCGAAGCATTCAAGGGAAATCTCCAAGAGTGCACTCCTGTGATTCATTTGAAACCCTGAGAGTGGGCTTACTTTAAAGCACTCCCTTTGTTAGTTAAAAGATGAAGCATCAAATCCATTAACAGCACTTGATTTTGTAAGACCATTTCTTCGTAAAAGCATTAGGCATGGGCTAATAGGTAGTGGACACATTCCAGGCTCATTGTGTTGGTCATTAGAGGATGTGTCTACAGTGGGTCTGTTGAAAGGGCATGCATGCTAAAGCAGCAGTGACACTGCTATCCCTGTTTCTGTTTAAAAAAAGGGGAAGAGATGAGCAATGGCAAGGCTGAGCGCTTGGCTAGAGTGTGTGCTTGTGTTTGTGTGTGCGTGAGGTGTGAGTGAGTGATTAATGGGATCTTACAGACCATTCCACAGTCTAGAGACCTGCGTCACCTTTCTCTATAGTATTAAGATTCACATGATGTCTGAACAAATTGGCCAGCACAGTAAAACCGGGGACTTCTGCAGGAGAAACATCACGGGGTAAAATTTGAGCAAAGTTGTTGATGTAAGAAATTCAGTTTGAAACTTTATTGCCATAATCTGGTGAAGTATTATGAGGTGGAGTAAAAGACTTTAAAGGGCCTGTGCTGAGCACAAACGGACAATATAGGAGTTATTGAATTGCATAATTCTATTCCACTTCGCTACTCTCTCAAGTGTCGTTCTGTACTGGAGATGTTATGTACAGATTTAGATGAGGACATGGGGATCTTTTGTAACATTTGAGAAGAACAGTTGCTGTGCTGTTACTTTCAATTGTTGTGTAGTCTACTGTTCAGAACTGAATTGAATTGTAAAGTTCCAAGTCAGTTCTTGAATTTAAAAGATTCTTTTAAATCTTTATTCAATTTCCTTTTAAATAACATTTCTTTTTAAATAATAAACAGTTTTCTAACTATTTATTTTTATATTAAACAATTATTCTTATTATATGAAATTTATGACTTAACTTACCAAACCACTTTCATTGGAAAAATATTCATGTTGCAGTAATTCAGCAAAATTGTATGATATATACTTACATGCTTCAGGACACTTTCAAGGTCAAAAACTTTGAGTAGCACTAAAAGCGTTTAGTTTTCCCTAAAGTAAATGAGCCTGTATGAGTCAACATTTTATTATTTTGATTATTGTAGATTTTGCTAGGGTGTGAAAATGAAATACCTGTTTAGTGGTTATTGGTGCTAAAAGTTAATGCTCTATGACATTAGAAAATAACATACCAGCTATACTAAATCCTATCCTAAACCTATAGTGTTACCTAAAGAGAATGTAAGAATAAACAAAACAAACAAACAAACAAACAAACAAAAAACACATGATACAAATGCGGAAGTTTAGACGTGCTTTTACAAGTATTTTATCAAGTGTTGTGACTCATGTTTCACAGGACTCATACCCAAGCGTTCTGCATCACAAGGGCAATGCTATATCAGGGGAGCTGCCAAGCAAGTTTACAACTTTAGAAAAGTAACACATATGGAGCTTATTTGATGCAAACATGAAAATGGATTAGTCTCCAATTCCAAGTCATAATACAGTATTGTACATGGAACCGGGTGGAAATAACTGATTTCATTAATTGATAATCTTCCCCATGCATAATTTGTAAGGAAAGTTGTTGATGTTTCAATGCCTCTATTTTGTTAATTTTAGTTGGAATCTGCAGTGAATTGCATATACATATATATATATAGGGGGAATACAAGGTGCAATCAGAGGGAATACAAAAGCACTTGCTATGTAAACTTAATTGCACATGGATTGCTGTAGACTCTGATAGAGAAAAACTATAGAAATCTAATAGAACAATTTCTATAGAGAAAAACTACAGAAATCTAAAGTACATTGTGAACTCTATGTATGCTTTCTGGAACTCAGCAGAAAATAAATGTGTGATCTCTTTTCGGTAGTCTCAGCAAAAACAGTTTTTAACGTGATAGTACTGGGGGAAACAGCTGGCAGCCCATCCCCCACATGCTGAAGGAGAGTGGGAGAGAAAGAGTGAGACCACATGCTGTTATACAAGCCTCTCTCTCTAACATTGCTCTTGCATGCCACTCACATGGAGAACATTTTGCCTGCCCTTCATGATCTAGTTTATATTCTTGTTCATCAGATCCCAAGGACTCTCATTTACATAGTGTTCTTTGTTACACAAAGTAGTGTAATGAAATAAGTTCATTATTCAAAGTTACAAATCAAAATGTTTTTTTTTTCATGAAAATGTGACTTTCCAGTATTTGTTATGCTGTGCAGACTGGTTTCAGTTTTATAACTAAGGTGTTTCTAGGCAGTTGCTGAGATGTTTTGAGTGGTTGTGTGGCTGTTATTTACTATCTGAGTCAAAAGACAGCCTCGGGTTATCATCTATGACTGAAAGTTTTTTCCACAGGTTTTATTGGCCTCTGCATCTGAACACTCTAAAAGTCTAGAAAAAGGCACACAATTTAAGGTATAATTCATATTCATAGCACAAAGTGTGTGGATTGAATTACACACTAAAGCTTTGTGCAGAAAGAGCAGAAAAATTACTACATTTCTGAAGAAAATGCAAGTGCTGTTTGCTCTGTGCCACAATGCTGAAGTCTGCCCACAGTCAAAAGAACCCATCCCCATATGCTTATGATATTTTGGTGCCAAGATATGACTGGGGCCCCCGTGGGTTCAGAGTCGTTACACTCTGTCTATGGGATTTTTATACGCCTGTTTTATCATCCGCTGAGTGAAAAATGTAAGTCTCATCACTTAGAACAGTAATAGCATAACCTTCCACAGTAAGCTTTGCAATTTGAGGTATCATCCATGTCCGTAGCACTAATTTTGAAGGATACTGTAGGCAAGAGTGTTGGGGTGGTTACGTGTTTACCAACCAGATCTGTTTGGTTGCTTCTATGGACCTTTAAATTGCTTAATGGTTGCCGACCCAATGTAAATCTATTTTTATGTATTTGTAAATCATAATTCTGATTATGACATCCTGTGTAATCATTCATGTTTGTAGCATGCTAAAGAAGAAAGAAAAATCTTTTTAACCTTACACTCAGACAATGCTCTTAAAAGCTCAGATTTATTATTATCGAGAAACAGGGCCCAGGACCTTTTTATGGAGCATTTCATATAATAATGAGAAATAATAATCAAATCATTCCAGTTTCCAGTTAAATGAACACTAGAGACCACCAACAACTTTTGTTTCTTTTCACATAAATTATTACAGGGGCAGATTATCTATTAATAAACAAGTGGTTTTTTTTTTTTTTTTTAGTTTTTTTTCTTTTTTTTATACACAATACCATTTTATAACCTTAAAACACTTTTACCATGGTGCATTAATTGTAAACTAATGCAATTTATTTTGACTTTGTATCACATAACCAGCTCCATATGTATGGCTTTTCTGACATAGTAAACTTGCTCAGTAGCTTCCCTGGTACAGAATTGCAATTGCGATGCAGAGTGCACTTTTCTGAATCCCATGAAACACAAATCATGATGAAAGAGCTCAAAGACTTCTGAAAGCAAACTAAATTGGTATGGTTACTTTTGTAAATGTGTCTTTATCTCACATTTGCTCATCTTAACATTTAAGTTTAGGCTAGGGTTTAGTGTAGGTGAGCATTGTGCAACATTTTATTGAACTACAAATTACAAATTAATTACTACAAAGTAAAAACAGATGGTGACATAATATGCTGTATACGACATAAACACTAAAATGTTAGTATTTTTAATTGTATGCATGTTAAAGAGTGTGTGCTGCTTATTGAGCTTCTTGAGGGAAATGCCTTTTGTATGTCCACAGTGTATTGAGCAAATAGCAAGATAATTGTAATAATAATCATATCATTCACACTGCAGAATTAAACTCATCATCCTGATATTTAAACCTCTCATAATATACTTCCTGAAACACATAGCTATCTATTTTATCTCAGTACTTATCAAAATGCCATCACCCTCACATAATAAGCTGGGCTGCGAGAGTATTCACAGTATGTCTGCTCAGAGGAGAAGAAACAAAAACATACGCAGCATGCAGGATTAATTGCATCTGGGCTTCATTGAAACCCTTCCATAACACTGTAACCATCCTTGCTAAGAAGAGAGGAAGCCCAGGCTAGGGTGCACTGAAACCCAATTACAACATTCATTTTGCACTTCAGTTATTTAAAAAGTCACGCATTAATTATGCAATGGAAAAAATATGGCTTATTATTTCCACTATGTAGTGATGACTTCTCTCTTAAGGCTACAAGGGATTAAGGCTCATCCAGTCATCAATGCAGAGGTTACAAAGTTAGATATTTTTATTAATTAATGAATACTTCTGTTCATTCATTTGTTTTCTTTTGTTTGTTTATATTTAAGAAATTTTAAATCGCAGCCTGGTCATTCACACCAACAACAGTAGACAAAATTATTCATTTTCTAACATGAGAGAGAGAGATTTGAATGGTCCGGTGTCGTGTAGCCTTTCTGTGCTCCTGTCAGACAAGCTTGATAAACAGGTAATTCTGGCTTTAGAAGTTACGTTACCTCTGCGGGATGTGGTTACGTATACACACAGCCAAATGTTGTATTCTCAGCTGTATGAGATAAATAACCTCTTGACCCTTAATTACAGGGCTTAGGTCCAAATTAGAGTCAACATAGCAGTTACCCCCACATAGTTGGTGATGAGAGGTAGATTTTCAGCAACTGGCCAGCAGTGTAGGCTATTTTTGTGCAAATGCAATAGAGAACACAAAACAACAAAAGAAAACAACAATAACTGAGAAAGTGTCTATCTATCTATCCATCCATCCATTCTGTCTATATACAGTATACAAGGATGTATAGATTGAACTAGTCTTGGAACTAGTTTACTTTTTCAATTTGACCATGAAAGTTTATCAAGAAGTCTTGATCAAATAAGAAATAGTCAGATCTTTTTTTCCCCAAGTGCTGCAGCATATACAGTACACTTACTCTTATATTTGCCCAGGTAACAGTGATCACAAACAGTTAACACTTCCACACACAGGTAATGCTCTATCTGCCTTGCATCAACACATTGGTTTTGGCAGTTCACAGGTTGAAATGTCTGCTAGTGAAAACCTTTCAACAAGGGGCTTTATTATTTATCACTCCTGCTGGCATAGTAGCTTTCTGGTGACTTTCTGTACCACAACACACTGGAGAACAAACCATGTGGGATCACAAGTCCCTGCTGAGTTATCACACCAAGATAGAAAAACAGGTTCAAGTTTTAAAGTTATCTGACTACTGGGGTTCGCTTAGCTCAGAGGAACATATTTAAATAATTAAAAGGTCAAAATAAGAGGTCAATTTTGAAATCACTATTAATATTTTATAGTTACATTATTGGGGTCTATGAGATCCCAAACATAAAGATGGTAAACATTAATCTCACCAGAAAAAGAGGGTTAACAGTAGCCTGTTATTTCTCTATGTATATGTTACCACTATATTAAATATATTCGCTGCTCAACTGTTCTACATGACAGTTAATTAAGATGGTAGTTCCAGAAGAAATACCTCGGGAAGTTTATAGGCTAAACCACAGAGATAAGTTTCATAAAGTCCTTTAGAATGTCTTATGACAAATCATGAATGTTTATAAGGACCAAGAGCACATTAAAATATACTTTTAAAAGCTGAAGACCATTGACCAATGAGAATAATTTATATTCTTGTTACGAAGATTGAAATGTAGACTTGTAACAGTTTGTTTATGGGAACTAGCAGCTCATTACAGATTTGTGGAGTCAAGGTATAATTTTTTTACAGCATATGCAGTGAAAGTTCAATGTGAATTGTTTTTGAATGTGGATATCCATCATAAAATTGTACATGTGTATAACATTGTTTTCTACATTTAAAGACATGAAACCTATTAATGCAAAAAATACTACTACTTATTATAAAAATAAATAACATAAAATACTAAATATACTCTTGTAAGATTTATAGTGTATGTATAAATCTTTTTTTTTTGTCTGAACCTTCTGATGAATAAACATTTATATTTCTATTTATCTTATATTATTGTGACCTACATACCGTCATATGTTCAGTCAGCTAATAGTTTAAAGTGAGTAAACTAGGTTGTACAAAGCTGTTGTACAAACCCATTGCTTCATCACAACTTCTCTATACAGCTGGGCTCATCAACCATTACTCCTTCGAGGACAGCTAGAAACCTAGGAGTTGTGATGGATCATCAGTTAAGCTTCACAGACCACATTGCTACAACTACCCGGTCCTGCAGGTTTGCCTTATACAACATTAGGAAGATTAGACCCTTCCTGTCAGAGCAAGCAACCCAACTTCTTGTCCAAGCTCTTGTTCTCTCCAGACTGGACTATTGTAATGCTCTCCTGGCGGGCCTTCCTGCATGTACTGTCAAGCCTCTGCAATTGATTCAGAATGCAGCAGCGAGGGTTGTCTTCAATGAGCCAAAGAAAGCTCACGTTACTCCGCTCCTCATCAGGTTACACTGGCTACCAGTAGCTGCTCGCATCAAATTCAAGGTACTGATGCTAGCCTACAAGACGACCACTGGCACGGCACCAACTTACCTAAACTCATTGGTTAAATCTTATGTGCCCTCCAGAAGTTTGCGCTCTGCAAGTGATCGACGCCTTGTGGTACCATCCCAAAGAAGTTCAAAATCACTCTCAAGGACCTTTTCCTGGACTGTCCCCAGCTGGTGGAATGACCTCCCAATCTCAATTCGTACAGCTGAGTCTTTACTCATTTTCAAGAAACAGCTAAAGACTCATCTTTTTCGCCTGCACTTAACCAACTAACACTAGCACTTTTCCTTTTCTTGTCTTTTAATTAAAAAAAAAAAAAAAAAAAAAAAAAAAAAAAAAAAACCTATGCGTTCTATACTAGACTAACTGAGACTTGTCATGGCACTTGTATACTGTTGTTGTTCTCTTGTTGACCTGACTGCTTCTGTTGTTCTCATTTGTAAGTCGCTTTGGATAAAAGCGTCTGCTAAATGATTAAATGTAAATGTAATGTAAATGTTATCTGAAAGGAATGGGAGCATTTCCTTTTATTCTTTTTGGCACGATAGCGGAAACCTGACTGTCTGCCAAAGCGTTTTGTTATTTGCCTGAGCATCACAAATATCTCACCATTCCAACCAGTAAAGGCACGCCTGGACAGGGCTGTTTTGCCTGCTGCCTTACAAGGTCTTGAGAGAGTTGGAGATCCAGAGAAGTACAGCCACACCAAGTGGCATGAGGCACGAAAAGCTTGTGCTAATATGTTTGGAATTTAGCAGGACTGTTCTTAAGACCATGAATCTCAGCTAGAGCTGCTGTCTGTGCATTCTTCTCTACTTTACACACGCTGATACTTGCAGACGTATTGTTGATTGCATTAAACACTTCTGATAAAAGGATATCAGTGTTAGATCTGGTGTAGGTTGGTTTTGTCTACATTTGTCCTAGATATAACAGACAAAAGTGAAGTGAACGCTGAAGGAGCATACAGTAGGTGTGGACAATAATCCTTCCAAGAACTAATGTTATCGTTCTCTCATTATTTACTCTGTTTCTATTTTACTCTCTATTTTATTTTGTTCTCTATTTATTTAAATTTTCTGTGAAACACAAAAGGGACATTTTTAAAGAGACTCTTTTTGAATCCAAGGAAGTAAATGTGGACTGGTGCATAATAAGCTTCAAATACTAAAAAAAATATGAATAAAATTTGGTCCGATATGGTTTGTGAAGTTTATTTAAAGACTTCTGGTATAATTTGAGAACTTTGACAAAAATGATCAGGGGTGCGTTTCCCAAAAGCATAGTTGCTAACCTGTTAGCAACTTGGTTGGCAATGGGAAACATAAGTGGGAATTATTTTAATGATATTCTAATGGGCCGCTTTGTGACATCACAAAACCTGGAAAACACCGATTTGAAACTTTGTAGATCTTTTTTATGCCCTAACAAACACACACTGACTAAAATTCAAAAGGTGGAAAGGCATAATAGGACCCCTTTAAAATTGACAGTTAATATTGACTGTTAATAGAGTTTTCCATTTGCAGTTATTTTCAAATGTCATTAATTTCTATAGTGGCAAAGCTGAAATGTCTTAAGAAATAATTATAATAAAGTGATTTTGGGTCTCAAAAACATTTCTTATTATTATGAAAGTTGAAAACAGTTGTGATGCTTAATATTTCTGAAGAAAACATTATAAAAAAAATTTCCAAATTGGAATTTTATTTTATTTTTTTATGTAAAAGTCCTTACTGTTTACTGTTTACATTTCAGTTTGATGCATTCTTGCTGAACAAGTATTATTTCTTTTAATCAAAAAAAGTACTGCCAGCTAACTTTTGAACGAAGGGTAGCAATTGTTTTCAAATATGGAAAAAAGCTGTGATAAGAGAAAATTTTTTACTTTTACACCCATTACCTTCAAGACACATTTTAGTGATCTAAATCTGATTCATATGCAAAACTTAATAAAGCGAGTAGTTACACTCAAATGTAATAAATCAGAAGAGTTACCTACTGCATTTATAATAGATTTGCTTCCATATCTCTGCTATGCAATAAGCTGTAAGTGTCTTCTTAAGCACTTTTCAAACACGATCTCCCAGAGTGTCTGGGCTTCCAAAAACATGAGCAGTCAGCATATGGAGCACGTCATGAAGAACTCAAGTGAGAAATCTATGCATTTAAAGAGAGATCTTAATCCCATCAGGCCAGACCCTGTGAGCAGATCCCGCTATAGTCACATGACTTGATATTGCTTTTGCCGTGTGGAGCAGTCATCTATTTGTAGGATGGCCCTCACATTATGAATGCTCTGATGTTGGTGTAGTATTACCTGATGCATTCATTTGATCCCAAAAATGGTTATCTTATCTGAAATCCAACTTGCTTAGTGATTTTGACAATTTGGAAGTCCTCTTGATTCTCATGATTTATTTAAATTTTCTAGTAAGGGCTGGAAAAATGCATAGTTTCACCCAAACAATCGTGCTCTAGTCTGATTTATGCTGAAGCTGAAGCTTGTGATACATGTGAATAAGTATGATGAATTCTGTTCATGCTTTTAAATTTTTTTAATATGAAAAATATTCATGTTTTTCCTTTTAATATCTAAACAGATAAAAGGTATATAATTACAGTAAATACTAGTCACTTTACATCTTATCTAATTCTGTTAGTTAAAAAAGAAATAAGTAAATAAAAGCATGTGTCTTTGTTTCATTTCACCCCATGCAGTACACCCAACAACAAGAGCAATGTTTCAATGTTTCCTCTTAAATTAATCAATCCAATTATACTGAATTTATAAAGCACTTCTATGAATCAGTATTTAAATACATTTAGAGCCCTACACTTTCCCCGTCTTGTAATTTAACACTTAAGAAACAAGCAGCTTATTTGAATAAACAAATTAATTATATAAGGTATAAATTATTTGATTATCCAGGGTTATTGTTGCCTTTTTTCACAAAGCTGTATCATTTCTTTGCTGTTGCTAAGTCTGTGATATAAGATGCATATAAAGTATTTTTTTAAACATTGCGTGGGGTTATGCCCAATGCATTCAGCTGCATGATCAAACACAATAGTTCATGAAGTGTGTGACTTAAACTATGAATGGTTCATTCATCAAAAGGGCACATTGTCAACAAGGAAAGTGTTGTAGTGCTACTGGTTTTAGTACTGGACGTGATTTTTTGACATGGACAAGACTAACAAAAACACTAAGAGAATCGGCTATGATAACTTCACTTTGTTAAAAAAAAGTTAGTCATATCCTGTCAAGCTTTAAATATTTATAGATTTAAATATAATTATAATTAAATATTCTCTGTAGAACAGAGAAGAAAAAGCCATCAGGTTGGGACAATTTAAGACATTTCAGTTTCTAATCCCAGAGCTATTATTATTTTAAACTTAAAATTGTCTTCTCTATTGTTTCTTTTTCAAAACTGCATCAAAGCATTTGCTGCTGTATCAATACATAATCATCCATATTGATACGCGAATCAGCAAGGAATGCATCACAATATATTGCTGTATTGATATTTTGAACAGGTCATTTAAAGCCTTGTTCCATGTGCCCCTTTTTTACTTTGAGCACCTGCCCCTCCAAAGGTCTCTGCACGGCCCTGTTCAGAAGGAGTGTCAGCCACGTTAAAAAAGCATGTGGATTAATGCTTATTGGAGACGCGAACTGTTTCAAACGATTCAGTTCGATTTGGTGAATTGGTTCAAAATAATCCGGTTACATCGAATGATTTTTTCGCGAACCGGATATCATTAAAAAGCAGTGTTTTGAAATCTCACACAACAGACACGGAAGAGAAGACAATGCTGAATAAAGTCATAGTTTTTGCTATTTTTGGGCCAAAATGTATTTTCGATGCTTCAAAAAATTCTAACTGACCTTCTGATGTCACATGGACTACTTTGATGATGTTTTTCTTACCTTTCTGGACATGGACAGTATACCATACACACAGTTTCAATGGAGGGACTGAGAGCTCTCGGACTAAATCTAAAATATCTTAAACTGTGTCCCGAAGATAAATGGAGGTCTTACTGGTTTGGAACGACATGAGGGTGAGTCATTAATGACAATTTACATTTTTGGGTGAACCAACCCTTTAAAGTTTGAGCATATTGTTTGCAACTCCTGTGGCAGGTTAAACTTCCTCAGCTGGCGGAGGAACTACAACCTCTGCTGGGCCTTTTTCACAATGGAGTCAATGTGAATGTCCCACTTCAGGTCCTGAGAGATAGTGGTGCCCAGGAACCTGAATGACTCCACTGCAGTCACAGTGCTGTTCATGATGGTGAGTGGGGGAAGTGCAAAGGGGTTTCTCCTGAAGTCCACGATCATCTCCACTGTTTTGAGCGTGTTAAGCTCCAGGTTGTTGAGAGTGCACCAGACAGCCAGCTCTTTAACCTCCTGTCTGTAAGCAGACTCGTCACCATCCTGAATGAGGCCGATGAGTGTGGTGTCATCTGCAAACTTCAGGAGCTTGACAGAAGGAGCTTGACAGAAGGGTCCTTAGATGTGCAATCGTTAGTGTACAGGGAGAAGAGCAGTGGGGAGAGAACACAGCCCTCTGGAGTTCTGGTGCTGATTGTACGGGTGCTGGATGTGTATTTTCCCAGCCTCACTAGCTGCTGCCTGTCTGTCAGGAAGCTGTTGATCCACTGACAGATGGAGGTGGGCACGGAGAGCTGAGTTAGTTTGGGCATGAGGAGGTTTGGGATGATCGTGTTAAAGGCCAAGCTGAAGTCCTCAAAACAGGATCCTCACATAAGTCCCCGGTCTGTCTAGGTGTTGCAGAACATAATGCAGTCCGATGTTTACTGCATCGTCCACAGACCTGTTTGCTCTGTAGGCAAACTGAAGAGGATCTAGCAAGGGTCCAGTGATGTCTTTCAGGTGGGCCAGCACCAGTTTTTCAAATGACTTCATGACCACAGACGTTAGAGCCACAGGCCTGTAGTCATTTAGGCCTGTAATTTTGGATTTCTTTGGGATGGGGATGATGGTGGAGCGTTTGAAGCATGAAGGGACTTCGCACAGTTCCAGCGATCTGTTGAAGATCTGTTTGAAGATGGGGTCCAGCTGGTCAGCATGGGATTTCAGACAGGCTGGTGTAACACAATCTGGGCCTGGTGCTTTTTTCCTTTTCTGCTTCCGGAAGACCTGGCGCACCGCATCCTTGCTTATCTGAATTGCAGGTGTGGGGAAGAGGGTGGATGCAGGAGGTGTGAATGGTGAGAGCGCTTGATTGGAGATGTGTTCAGGGCGGGTTGCAGGAGTTGTGAATGGTGTGAACGGTTGTTTGGAGAGGCATTCAGGGTTGGTTGCAGGAGTTGTGAATGGCAAGAGCGGTTGATTGGAGAGGTGTTCAGGATGGGTTGCAGGAGTTGTGAAAGGTGAGAGCGGTGGATTGGAGAGGTGTTCAGGATGGGTTGCAGGAGTTGTGAATGGTGTGAACGGTTGTGTGGGGAGGCGTTCAGGGCAGGTGATGGGTGTTCTTTCAAACCTGCAGTAAAACTCGTTCAGATCGTCTGCCAGTCGTTGATTCTCCACAGTGCTGGGGGGTGGTGTCTTGTAATTGGTGATCTCCTTTAGACTTTTCCACACTGATGCGGAGTCGTTCGAAGTGAACTGAGTCCTTATTTTTTCAGAATAATTCCTCTTTAGCCTGTTTATACAGGACATTGTCCCCCTTCACGTAAGCATCTTCTTTGGCCTGACGGAGCTGTCTGAGTTTTGCAGTGAACCACGGTTTGTCATTGTTGTAATTTAGTTGAGTACTGGTAGGAATGCATATACCCTCACAGAAACCAGGGCTGGACTGGTAATCTGGCATACCGGGCAAATGCCCGGTGGGCCGACGCACTTGGGGCCCCCAAATATATAATATAATTATTTTTTTTAATTGGCCAACGACCGGCCCATAAAGCAGGGACAGTGGCCCATTGGTTCATTTTTCATACAGACACTGGGCTGGCCCAATCATCTCTTAACAGGCTCCACTCCTCCCCCTCTGTTTCTTGTGTCAGATGCAGTCATTGGCTCAGAGACAGAAACAAAAGCGCAAGGGAGGTGCGGAGAAGTTGTGGGCCAAAAAAAAAACGGTAAAAATGGAAGTTACATGATTAACAGGGAGGGAGTGTTAATCAGGGCGGGTGCAGGAGGATAGTGTGTGTGTGGGCCTGGTTGGGCCGGGCCACGACGAAGATGATGGTTTAACGTTACCTAAATTAATGAATATTATCATAAGACAACATAATCGTTGACGCTATTATAAAGTCTGTCAGATTGTCACCTACTGCACTAGCCACTCAGCTAAAGTCAAATAACACAGTATAAGCTATTTTGCATTGTTTTTGTAGCTAGGTTAGCCGAGTTAACTTATTCAATTGCAACTTCGGCTGACTATTCTAATGTTAACCCTTTAAAACCCATAATGGCCGTACGGCCCTTCTCAAGAAAAACTTAAATGATGCCATTTGATTATTTTAATAATTACTCAAAATGGCTGCGTCAAAGCGCCCACGACGAGTTACACATTGGAAGAGAGGTAGCTAACGCATGATATTTGGGGATAAAAACCCGCCTTGCATTTTGAAAGCTATATATTTTTGTTTAGCTGTAACTTTATATTCAACAAAGAAGATATTTTCTCATGTTTCTAATGAATCTCCAATATCATTAATATGCAATATTAATGGTGAGTGAATAATATGAATATCATATATATTATTAGGACGTTTTGTGTGAGTAATTTGGTAGTATAGTTTTTTGTTTTTTATCTCAACAATGAGAGATAAATATTTTTTAGTGTCAATTTAAAGATGGGTTTGTGCTCTTTAAAACAAAGTAGCCTATACTGGCTATTGTAAACTAGCTTTTCTGCTGTCTGGTTCATTGAAAAAAAAACATTTCTTTTTAAAATTAGCAGTATTCTACATCCACATTCTATTGGGTTCTAAAGGATTAACTAAATTTTATAACATGGAGCACATTGTCCATCTAGAAATCCTGCTGTTCAAGAATACAGGACTATATAACCAAAATGGATCCTTACTAAGTGTACTTTTAATAACTTTTCCAAATAATTGTAATAATCTCTCTCTCTGTCCTTATGTATAGTCAAGCCAGGTTGAGTTAGCAGTGGAGGAGAGCAACTCTGATCACCAGGGAGTCAGTCAAGAGCAAGCAAGTGAGTACACTGGTCCACTTGCACTGGTACACTGGTCCACGGCACTTCGTTCTCAGCTTTGTAGGGTTTTTTGGGAATGGAACAGTATATATGCATATCTACAGGGACCGCAAAGATGGTGTACTGGTTGGTTGTGTCTGACCGTTTGTGGTGGGCCGGTCCGAGCAAAAATGCCAGGGCCCTTTTTTTGTCCCAGTCCAGCCCTGACAGAAACTGATATATGATGTTACAGTCTCTGTGAGTTCATCCAGATCGGTGGCAGCAGCTTTAAAAATACTCCAGTCAGTGAGGTCAAAACAAGCTTGTAAATCCTGCTCTGCTTCATTAGTCCATCTTTTTACAGTCCTTAATACAGGTTTAGCTGATTTTAGTTTCTGCCTTTAAGGTGCCCTTGAGCAAGGCACTGAAACCCCAACTGCTCCCCGGGTGCCGCAGCATAAATGGCTGCCCACTGCTTGGTTGTGTGTTCAAGGTGTGTGTGTGTGCACTGCTGTGTGTGTGCACTTTGGATGGGTTAAATGCAGAGCAGAATTCATACTTGGCTGTATGTCACGTCACTTACACTGTCATATATATATATATATATATATATATATATATATGGATGGATGAAGGGTAGGGATATTGAAATTATAGCCTATGACGTCATTTGCATATATGCGTTTCAGTCACGCAAGTTTAAAATGGCGGAAGGAGGCAAAAAACATACGCGAATATAAAAAAATGCACCTACCAATTTGAAATCTGAGATCTGGGCACATTTTGGTTTTTATAAACAAATTGGTAGGCACAACGAGCTGGACAGGACACACGCGGTGTGTAAAACCTGTCAAGCTGAAATAAAAAAATTTGGGAATACGACTAACTTAAGAAATCATGTTAGACGTTTTCACCCTGAGATGCTGACGGCAGCTGGCCCAAAGGCCGACCCTGTATTTTCTGTATCTGTATTTATTAGTTCTAAATGCTCTGTTGTTTGTTGTGTGCAGACTTAAATTTAGTGGAAGTGCCCAGTGCTGTTATTTTATATTTATTTGATTTTATGTTGTATATTAGAGCTGTGCAGAAAGTTTTAGTTTTGAAGACTGTACTATTTATTATGGGTTATAAATTAAGTAAATTTCTATACATTTGTTAACATTTAAATACTTTTTGAAGTAGTACACTGCACTTTAAATCCATTCAGTACTTGACAGTTTCATGTGCCTTTAGTATTTATTAACTAGTGTTCACTTAATACTAGTGTTCATTTACTAGTGTATTTACTCTGTTCAGACTTAAGTTTTATTTGAAGCAGATAAAATAAAAAGGGAGTTCAAATATCTGACTGCTTGTAGACTATTTACTGATGAAAATGTAGCCATGTGCAGGATTATTGAAAACCGAGGTTGCAAAGAATGCATCGTGATGCATCGTGAAATCGAATTGAATCGAATCATTGACATGATAATCATAATGTCAACCTAACCAAACCCCTAATGGAGGGATAGATCCTATCCTTTTGCAAAAAAGACACAGAAGAGTTTTAACTTCACAGGTTAAGGAGTTTTCCTGTTTTCCCTAATGTATCTTTTCTTTGGAAACAATGCTAATAGTGTTGTTTTAATCATGTTAAGGAATGCTCTGGGTCAAAGAAACATGAGACAATAAGCCTGTGAGCATTGAATGTTCTGATTAGTGAGGTGTTTACAAGCACTGCCGCCCCAGGGAGCGAAGACACTCTAGTTATGGTAAATGCTTAAGGATTTTATTCATGCCTCAGACTTGCTCTCAAAATGGCATTGCCTTCAGATTTATTCAAGTAATTTTCCAGCTAGCATACTGCATACAAATTAAAAATGCTAGGCATTTTTCACAATGCATTATTTTATGCTAATTTAATGACCAGGTTATAATGATATTATGGTCATGCACATATTTGAAGACGTGAACAGCATCCTGTCAAAATTCCACGAGTAACTTGCATTGAAAACTGTGTTATGCATGCATAAAACCATGATGGCGTCTTGGTTTACTTGGCCACATGGTTTACTTTCCGATGTGCTCCATGTTGTGTTGCACACACAGGATAATATGCTTTGCCGGTGAGTGTGAGAATATGACATTGCTAAGATCCCTTTAGTTGATGATTACTTGGATTATCTTTTTGGAAAGCCAGATGCTCAGTTGCCATGGTGTGGCTCTGTGCCTGGACTCTGCAGTGCAGTGGGCAAGTAGATGGTATCTGCAATGTGTGTGTGTGTGTGTGTGGCTGCTTTGTGCAGTTGGCACAGTAACACTAGCTGTTTACCATACTGCTTTTCAAATGCTTATTAAACATTTTATTGCAATTTTGTTTGCAGAAGACCATAGAATGATGCTCATTCATTTCAGTAATTAAACCGTGTGAACTGGAGCAAGAAAAAACATTATTTTAGCTGTTCACACTTCATGACACTCTACTGCTGCTATTACAACAAATAACAGTATTCAGCACTATGAATATATGTTTAATACCATAAGAAGCAGTGCATGAAACAGTTTTGCACAAAATGGTAAAGAAAATGAATGGAATGGTGCTTACCCCAAAATGAAAATTTGCTGAAAATGTACTCACCCTCAGGCCATCCAAGATGTAGATGAGTTTATATCTTCATCTAAACTAGTCATTTTTAACTTCAGAAACTTCAGCAGTTTTAAACCAATATGTCTTTGGATTTTGATGTGAGAGGACAGCAGATGATCGACATTTCCACTGATGGAAACTTCATTATAGATCAACGAAGGACTCATTTTGGCCAGAAGAGAAAGTTTAAAGTTAAAACTGCATAATGATGGCTTTGTTTCTTACAAACATGCATCTATCTTTTCACTTCACAAGACATTCGTTGAAAGACTGGATTTGTGTGGATTACTTGTGGATTATTGTGTCTTTTTCTTATTGTTAGTCAGCTGTTTGGACTCTCATTCTGACTGCACCCATTCACGGCAAAGGATCCATTGATGATGAAGTGATGTATTGAAATTAAGTTAGTTTTAATCAGTGTATATTGTCTCATTTCACTAATAATTGTATATTTATATATGCAGGGGAAAAAAGTAAATTTGGTTGTACATTTCAGTCAGATCTACTTTATAGAAACTATTTTAAGCATTCACACAAAGGTTTTAAATGCGTATACACATAGTGAATGAAGTCCATTTTATAGAGATTAACATAGCAGAAATGCTGGGAACAAATCAATTTCATGTCATGAATTAAGAGCTGATGTGATATGTGTGTGTTTAAGACGTGTGCCATATGTTGTTTATTAAATCTGTCATGAAAAATGTAGGGGAAACACATGGACACACTACAATATACAGTATGAGCTATTCAGCATTAAATATGCACGTGTGAAACTGGAGAGAGATAATTAATGTCTTTATGCAACAAAAGTGATAGACAGCGGCAGTTTTGCTATTTTTCTCTAATGTGGAGATTTGCTCCCATTTGTTAGTTTAATCATTACCATGTGCACTAATACTTTATGCTAAAATGAAAACTTTTAACACTTAAAAGAACATGTCAACAAATAACATGAACATTCATAATCATTACTTTAAAGTTTAAATGAATAGTTCACCCAAAATGAAAATTTCTATGCAAGATGTAGTTGAGTTTCTTCTTTGGAACAGATTTGGAGAAATTTACCATTACATCACTTGCTCACCAATGGATCCCCTGCAGTGAATGGGTGCCGTCAGAATGAAAGTTCAAACAGCTGATAGAAACATCAATAATCCACGAGTAAACCATGCGACTCAATTACCATCTTGTGATGTGAAAAGCTGCTTGTTTGTGAGCAACAAATCCATTATTGAGGCGTTTTAAATCTAAACCTTTGCTTTTGGTCAAAGTCCATAATCCATAAAAGTGCTTCCTCCATTGAACATTTCCTGTTGTCCTCTCACATCAAAATTCACCAACATATTTTATTTAGAACTATTCTGGACTGTTTTCACTTGTAAACAGTGCTTGATCTGTGCATGTTTCTCTCCCGATTCAGACGATACGACTTTTTCACTGGAAAAAGCACTATTATGGATAGAGGAATTGTTGGAAGTTAAAAATGTCTTAATGATGGATTTGTTTATTACAGACATGCTTCACAAGACTTTAATTTATTAACTGGAGTCATATTGTGGATTATTTATCAGCTGTTTGAGTTGTCATTCTGATGGCGCCCATTCAATACAGAGGATCCACTGATGAGCAAGTGATGTAATGCTAAATTTCTCCAAATATGTTCAAATGCATGCATAGCTCGTTCACATTGAGATGTGTGTAAGGCAGCCTTTCACTTCTCTCTGTAATTTCATGTGACAACACATTATCTGTTCCTTCATTGGCACTTTGCATTGAAAAATGACTTTGGTCACCAGACATACGCAGTTGAATGTGAAATGAGACTTGTGGAGAACATTCTTAAGGGCTCTGCTGGAGACGTTCATTGATTGCCACTCCTAATTTGCATATTTGTAGCTGCATATTTCTTTAACATAATTGATCCCACAAAATTAAGACTCAGGGGGTGATATCATGTGAAGAGTTTAACAAGTGCAGCAGGTCCGCGCATGCATGCTTTAAACAGAAATGTGACTTTTTATGGCTGTGATTCACACTTTTATGTATTTGGAATACCCAGATGTTTCTGGGGTTTTTTATTTTTTATTTTTTTTAGACATGCACTGTATCATATTTCTCACTATATTATAGTTCTCTCATATCGCATTGTCTTCAAATATAACCTGAGTCACATGGACCACTTGAATGATTTTTTAACCATTTTGCTGCATCACAACACCAAGTCTACAGCGAGGGTGTGATTTTGATGTTGTTTCTGTTTTCATAATAGGCTCATTCTGTGGTATGTTAAAAAACTTGCCGAATTATGTAAAAAAACTAATTATTGTTGTGCTCTTACCCCCTATTAAGGAGGTCATCTTTTAGCATTTTATCTTTTATGCATTTTGCATGCAGTAATCTCCTTCAAACTAGACATGTAAGAATTGAAGAAATGGAAGAAGTGGAAGAAGTTTTTGTTTTAAGTACAGCTCCACTTTTTTTTTTTTTTTTTTTTTTTTTTTGTTTTTACAATTGATCTTGTTTAAACAAAAACAATTTGTACTTAGGATAAAGATTCCCCAGATAACTTTCTTTCCTTTAATGAGACTCCTCAGCGTGTTTGTCAAGGTCTTTAAATTTTTTTTTTGGTCAAGAAACATTCTCTGAGAAAGATCTAGCAATGAATTTATGTATAAAACAGATGCGCCATTTAGGGAAATATTCATTTGCAGGCTGGCATTGTGTCATCAAAGCTTAACAATTCTAAAATATATTACCAGCAAATGAAATAAACTGCCATTTATTAATGAGGACATACACATATCTTTGAAGATATGCACTGCTACAAGTGTCATCCATGCAAATTGCATACACAAACATAAAGGAATTTCTGCTAAATCATTCTGTCTTCCCCATCCCAGGGCTGGTGACAATGTTCCAGGCACTGAAAGAACGTGAAGTACTACATCTTTTTTACAGTCTAACATCAAGGCAGTGACAAATTAAGCATTCAATATACACTTTCAGCATGGTGAGAGTGATTGTAGTGGAATCACTGACTTTCTCAACTCAAGCCAGTTTAGTGTGTAAAACAGTTTAATATGCATTGAAAAGCTTTAAGGTTTCGATTGTCTGTGATGATCTTGTTTATCAAATATACAAATTTCCATTGAATTATTATATAATATATACAGAATCACAAATTCTGAAGACATTTATAGCGTATAGGAAGCTGAAATATTTATACTAAATTATTTATAATGTATTTTATATAATATTAAATAACTAAAACTTATCAATTGAATCATCTTTGAAGTCCCACGTTGGGACTGTATTCTGTTTGAAAAATATTTTCTTGCCAGCTCTCATTAGTAAAGGAATCATACAAGTAACTGTTGGTTGTTGTGAATCTGTTAAGAGATTGTTTAAGGACATATCACTTTGTCTCTACCGCTGTAAAATAAATGACTTAGATGCAGGATGGCATACTGCAGGGAAGCCTTGTCTTTGTTTCTCAGAGGCATCTATCCCGAAGCTGACACCAAGTCTGAATTACTCCACCAGTAGCTCCCCTGTGATCAGTTCAGATTTTTTCCCTTTCCCAGTTCTCATCCTCTGTGATCAGTGGGTTGTGTGTTCAAATGGGTCTGACTCAAACAGAAATGTGCTGCAAATAATTCTGTACAACAGTGATAACGGCATTTTATCTTCATCTTGGATCCAGGGGGAAATTTACAAACTGTATTTATATGTCAGCTCAACATTACTGCACTATTCTGCATAAAAAGAGCATCATTCTGTAAGGAAATAAAAGTAAAAAGGAGGAATCTTCAAACAGAATTAGTCCCAGGGTTCAAGTTAAGCCATTTTCAACAGAATTTGTGTCACAATGTTGGTTACCATAAAAAAATGTGTCTCTCAGTTTCTTTTAAAGCACAATTCATGGTTACAGAGGCAAACTTATAAAGAAAGATAAAGCTTGCAATTTTATTAAAACACATGCATGAATTTAGTAAAACTGAGAGATGAGTAAATTTGAGGTCTGTTTGTTATCACATCCAAACTGTTACACCCAAAATTAGCATATTCCTTTAGAAAGAAGCCAACCAAAGTGTGATTAACAGAGTTTGTCAGAAACATGTGTTTTTAGTGCTGGCCTGTACGGTTTCCTGAGATGGACCATGCAGGCTGAGAAACCTTTCCATGACACCCAGTGTGTCCAGATTAACCAGCTGTCCTAACATATGGTGGTCACTCATGGAAAAAGCTTTGCGTTTATGACTGACATTGGCATCGTGGAGCATCCCTGTTTGGATCTCATATAAACAATAGAATTTCATCGGAAAATGACAGTAAGGACATTTGATGTCATGGCAGAGCAGTCTAAACACATAAATGCTGAATACTGTAAAGCTGCTTGTGCTGATGTTATCATGACAACGGTTGCTAAGGTGGGAGCAGTCAGTAACTTTTTTTAATTACATAAAAATTAAGTCTTTAAAAAAATGCTACTCTGTATGAGTTTACAGTCAATCTACAATTTTTTTTTGTGGCACAGTGACATTTTTGCTATCCTTTTTTTATTCCCCCATCCAGTTGCTGAATCTTGTCAGCTAATTACAGCAGCAGCGTTTATCTACACTCCATCTGATTCTCACATTGTCTGATGCACCATTCATATGTGAGACATAACTGAAGACACTTTCAAGGTAATCGGTGCATGGGAGTGATTGTTTCAACTGGAAACTGATATGTGCCTGAACTGCTCATCTTCATATGTATTACAGTAATGTACTGTGGCAGAATTTGTACGTTTCCCAGAAATGTTTGTCTTTTGTATATATGCAAAGCTGTTCCCATCTTTAAACTATCTATTTCTGAAACGTTCAAATGTTATAACTAGTAATCTGCTAAACAATAGACATTATTTTGAAATGTTCAGTCATAGCAGCCACTCACAATTATCCAGAATTTCACCTGAAGGAAAATAAACAAACATCCATGTGAGTCAGTAGGAACATTTGCTTATTGCTCGACCTCATTCATCCATTAGTATGGACCATTTCGTGCTCAGTTTACACATTTTACCCCTAACAACTGATCTTCTATCAAAAGTCAAGATAGTTCTAATTTCCAGCTGTAAAATGTACTAATTATACTGTATTTACTGGAAGCACTATATCTTATTAAATATCTTGTTATTCATGCCAGTACTAAATTTACAACAAAAACTACATACATTATTATGATTCCTCTCATTTAAACCAAATTTACCAGATTCTGCAAGGTTTATGTAAATTTATGACCACAAGGGTATTTAAGAATTTTCTTTTTAGGATGATGCACTCCATAAAGATCTGTTGGGTGCTGGTGTCAGTTTTGTCTCATATTCGCCCCTGACCACATTAATATATCTGTTTCAGCAGCAGAAACATAGTATCAGGCTAATTTTGAAATCTGATGGGTGTGGTTTGAAATGAAGATGGGTGTGGCCAAGACTTAAACATTACCATCATGTGAGAATGGTTATGAAAAGGTGATGCTGGTTGCAGTACATCTGTGTTAAAGTCAAAATGACCTGTGCAGAGAGGGTTAATATGGAAAAGTATAACTCTCCAGTATTAACAGTTGTTGTATAATGGCAATTGATGGTTATGCAATATGAAAAAGAGGATAGACTGTTAAAACAGACAAGGTGTGATGATGGCAGGGGTTCTAAGTCAATTTTTCGACATGCCATGTTCCTGGAAAGTAGAATAATAAACACTCCAATTGTCATTTATCATGTTGTGGCTGCAGTGCTTACAGACCTGGGCTTCTGGAGATAGATAAGTCAGGGAGGGAATTCTGCCATACAGTTCTCTCAGGAAAAAAAAGCATGAAAAGACAGGAATAAACAGCAAAGTAGGTCAGTCCAGAAAACAGCTCTGTCAGAACACTGTATTATGGAACGAAGTTGTTGTTTTTTCTCTCTCAAAGTTATTGTTCACAAAGAACAGCAAGTCTCTATAGAGGTACAAATCGTTATATGGCTTTGTGTTCCCATCTTGCTCTTGACTTAAAAAGTGGCCAGCCAATATTTCTGTCTTCTTAGGGCTGCTAAATGTATTGTTCTTAAAATATATTGCTTGTATAAATTCATAAACTTGTATCTCTCATTTCCTTATTTCCTCATCATTAGAACTAAAAAATACTTCTTTAAAGACACATAACTGTGCACTATGTCAACAACAAAAGCACAGAACTCAAGGTTGACTGTGTGCCAGCACCTTCATCAGTAACAGTTAGAGCGGCATCAGGAAGGCTTGGTGATGATGTTTTAGCCGCCTGTCGATGGAGAAACAGCTGTAGAGCAGCGAGGGCAGGCAGGCAGGCAGGCAGGCAGGGGGTGGGCCTCAGCGGCTGGGCCAGATTCAGCCCTGATGGCTAATTGAAGGTTTGTGGCCATCAAAAGTGGCCCTGCTTCCCTCTTCCTGGGAGCAGCCTTGCATGACGTGTTTGCCATGCCAGAGGAGCAGTGAGACAGGGGTCATTTCTGCCTCACAGCTGTGCAAGGCTGCCTCACAAGCTCAACGGGCACCCTGTCCGTTCCCGCACTCCTGCTCCCTCCGTCTGCTGCCGGGAAATGGCTGTCGTCTGCAACTGTCTAATCATATATTAATTACCCATGATCAGTCGGCTTTGATTCAATTTCGGGATGTGTGGCAGGCCCGGCTAATGTAATAAAAACTGATATCCGGACGCTTTGTATGAAGTGATCAGATTTTCCTGGATGAAATCATTATGTGTTTCTCCATCTTTGCATTTTGGTAATGGTCACTTTTTGGCAGGGTAGATACTCAGAAATGCTGAATAAACTAGAAAAGGGTGAAGTCTTTGTGTTGGACTTAAGTATTGGTCCAGAGCAGGAGTCCTGAGTCTTCAAAGTAATTAATTTGGCAAGCGCTTTTCAACACAATCTGTTTACACAGCATTTTAACAGCACAGTCCATAAACTGAGTGGACAATACTTGTAGATGGATTCAAAGGGAAGAGGATTGTGAGTGAATGCAGCTGAGAGTTCATTAAGGATGTTGGGCAGTGTCTCTGGCTGATTCAGTTGAAACAAACTAAGGGAAGAACAAGGTAAAAAAGGAAAATGTTATGCCTAAATGACTTGTTCCAATTAAATTAAAAATTTTATTGAGTTTAAGCTTTTTTTGATAAAGATAGAATTAAGATAAATTATACAGATTTTCGGAAGAAAGATGCCGCAGCATATGCTAGAGCTCTGCATTTGTTTGAATGTTTTTGTTGATTTTTCAAACAAAGTAAGTTTTCCCAGGGATGAACTGCTGAATATTCGGCAGTACACACCACTCAAACTTCTACCGTTTTTTGATTACTTATACATTTTACTTAACATTGTAGTTGGTGGAGTAGTAGAAATTCACAGCATTTAATTATAATAGTGTTTCTCACAGCAAGTAAAAACTAAAATTTGAATTAGAGTATCTGGTCCAAAGTGCAACTGTACAATATGTGTGTGACAGTTGACTGTGATCTCTGAATTTACATACTATGACCTGACTAATTTCATGCTCACAGTGGAGATAAAAATGACAACAGCTGGCATTGTAACATTTGAAAATGTCTGACACTAGCAGAGGGTGCTTGGGGCAGTCAGACGGTGCCAATCAGCTCTCTGAAACCGGCCAGTCTTCATGTGAACTGAGTGGCAGGTGATGGAACTGTCAGAGAAGGGAAACAACAAACTGAATTCACCCTGTCAATGTGTTTGTGAACTGATGTATTATTCATCTGAAACACTGACAGAAAGAAGTTGGCTGATGTTTGAAAGCCAGGCTTAATTCATTGAATTCAGTTCAGCCAAAAATTTTAATTCTGCCATTTACTCAGCCAATATGATTTGATTTTGGTTTTCTGCGGAAAAATGAAAAAAATATATATTTTAAAGAATCTTCATTCTCTTTTTTTAGTAGTAGCATATAGGTTTTTTGGAATGACTTAAAGGTTAGAAAATAATGAATTTTTGTAATTTTGGTGGAATTATCTCTTTAAGGCTTGTCGATCTGATGCAGCGTTGGAGACTTCTGAAGACCATGTCTGCTGAGCTCATTATAAAGTCTTTTTCTTCCCAAATTAATAACTAATGCATTGATAACATGTGGCCTGATGTTTGAATGTGGCAGACGTGCTGTTACTGCAATTAGTCAGAGGACATAATTGGGCTTCCATAAACAGTGAAAGCTTTGGGTTAGAGATGGCAGCGGGCAGCACTCTCTGATCACTGATCAGTTTGCTTTTATTGTCCACGTGATGGAAGGCTTCTTTTACTCCAGCTTCAGCCATAATGGGACATCTGTGTCTCTTAAGACCTAATGGACTATTATGGGATTAACTGCTCGTAGACCCTTTTTGTCCATTAGATCTCTAGTGAACTATGTTTTCTCTTTTTATTTCACAGTTTATCCTTTTCTGTTTAAAGCCTCACTATGAGTTTTGTGTGTTTTTGGATGTTAAAGTTTAATGTTAAAAATTTTAACCTAAAATTAAAGTTCCTCCATAATAACACTTTTTTACTATTAATATATATAACTTGTTAATAATGTAAAATATTTAGCAAATCTCAACATTGATCTTTCATATTATACATTAAAATATTGTGATGCCTAAATTTAAACACTTTGGTTTGTAGTTTTTTTTTTTTTTTTACATTAAAGTATATAATTTTTTTATTACCCTCTAACAGTTGCAGATCATAACATCAAATTACAGGCTTTGCTTTAAAAGCGGGACAACCTGTAAGAAATGGACTGTTTAGGAAACCTTTTCGGTTTTGCAATTTGTCCTTGGTCACCACCACTAGAGGAGCAGAAACGGCACAGAAGCTTTAAACACAATACAAGTCAACATTCATGATGCTTCTTCAAGAATCTGACCTCCAAAGAGACACAGAATAGGCCATTTTTGTCCTGACTGATATTGACCAATTGTTCTAATGTACTGTAGAAAACCACACAAGGATCCAAGTTTAGCTCCTCTGTTCTTCAGTTCAACTGTATACCAGCGCTTACGGCCTTGTTACTTGTTCATTTGTGAATATAGTGCTTGTGTGATTTGCTGAATAGGGACATTACATTTGTGTCACAGATCAGCAGCCTGAACAATGAGATCACTCTTATATCTGAAAGTTCAATCATGTGCCTTTGAATACAGATGAAAAAGCCAGTGAATTGAGTGAATGAGCTTTCAATCTGGCCCAAATGAAATTGTGCCATGTTTACAGGCTTTGCAGTTGAGTTGATGCGCTCTTAACATTTAGAGATTGCATTCGGTGTAGAGCTCCTACCTTGAAAACCTACACAAACCAGTACCACGAATAACTTCCTTTGAGGCCAGGTGTGTAAATTCCTTTCACATGACAGGCTGTAAAGGGGCAGCTTTAAAGAAGAGGTGTTTGGTTACCGCAGAACAATGCAAACTCATGGAGGCTTTCACCAGCTCTTCTACTATGTCACCCACTATAGAAAGAGACACAAGTGCTAAGAAAGAATCTAAATATGAATGGCTTGTCAGAATGAAAACCTTGAGATCAGTGTGCTCAGAGTGTCTTCAAAGAAACCAGCTTCAAATACTCCACAGGTCACACCAAAGAGAAGTGAAGAAGGACCGACACAGAAAAATATGAATGGTTCAAGTAGCTGTGTCAGAGGTAAGGAACGCCAGGCACTTCAAGCCAGAAGAAAGCACACAGTGTTTCTTCCTCTACTTGACTCAGATCTCAGCTTTCCAATGGCCCTAAACAGTAATACTCCATCATGTTGCGTGTGAGCATGAAATGAGTTGATGTGTGAAAGAAAGTAGCTCATTATTAAGAACTGCATAAAAGAGGATATCTTTCTGTAGAAGAATTGCGTATTATTGTTGTATTAAGCCTCTTTCACACAGCCATTCTGGACAATATATTGATAATGTGTCCCATGATTTGTCCTGGGATCGTTTGATTTTGGTCTATTCACACTGCCAGTGATTTCCTGGAATATGCTGCTGCATTCACATATATCCCATAAAGATGTGTGACATTACGATGTGACGTGTACCGTTCCAAAATGCTGGTGAACTATCTCAGCTTCAGTGTGGATAGTGAGTAGCTCCCTGATCTCTGCAAATATTCTTTGTTATGAATGTTGATCTACCTTCAAAACATCCAGAAATATATTCGCACAATAACGTGCATCACCTCTACGACACACACTTTACTCCATTTGTCCTGCCTTTTGATCACACAGGGCTCGTTCCGGGACTGATCCTGGCAATGTTACTAGGTTGTCATCCAGGGATCTTTTTTCGGATCAATGTTTGTGTTCACATAAAAAGCACTCTGGCCATTTCATGGCAATTTTCTAGATCAACACTCTGTATGAAAGGGGCTTTTTTTAGTTGTCTCGTATTTGCAAATCCTGTCAGATAAAAGTTGACACGTTCAAAATATATATATATATATATTATTATATTATGTCTTAAATGTTTGTTTTGCTCTGCTGAATTATTATTATTATTATTATTATTTATTTTATTTTGTTAGTTCTTTCCCATTTTTAAAATGTGCTTATTTTATTCTAGTATGTTTTGTTTTTCCAGTTGGCATTACAAATTAAACCATTAAAAATGGGTTTAAGAATTAAAATGATTGCATGCAATGTGGAGGCCAATTGTGCCATAAGATAAATATCAACTTATTCAAAATATTTTATTTTTTATTAGTATATTATATATTTTGTGGTTTGATTTTTATTTATTTTGCTTTGCTTTTTTTGTTTAAATATTAATTTTATGTATTTAGTTTACTTTGCATTATTATTTTTTATTATTTATTTATTATTTTTTCCCCTGGATATTTATTTTTTGTTTTTGTTTTGTTTTGTTAGTTTTGTTTCTCCAGTTGTTGCTACTACTTAGTTGTTCTAAAATAAAAATTGCTTTAAAAGTTTTAAATGTATACAAACACAATACATGGAGTCCATTTGTGCCACAATATAAATATTGACTTATTCTGATTATTTTTATTTTGTGTTATTTTTTACTTTATTTATTTATTTATTTTGCTTCATTATTATTATTATTATTATTATTATTATTCCATTTATGTTGTTTTATCTACTTTATTTATTTTCATTTATTTTTGGTTTGCTTTGCATTATTTGAGTTTTTTGGGGGGGTTTGTTTTCCATCATACTTGTAATCTGAATTTGAAATGACTTTAAAAATTAAATCGCTTTAAGACCGACGACAAATTAGTTGCATGCCTCATGGAGGCCATTTGTGGCACAAGTCCTCACTGCTCTACTCCCTGGTGAACAGAATGTCCAAGTCCACAGTACAGCCAAGAGCCTTTGTTCTCCTCTCACTATGCCATGCCTGCATTCCAGCTCCTTGTGAGCTTATAGTCTGGAGAGAGATTTGCTTGTTGGGTCCTGGTGGGCTGGGGCCATGATCAAAGTTGGGCCTTAATTTCCTTCAACAGCTTAATGAAGAGGCCTCATGCTTACGAGCACACTGCACCGAGCCTGCTGGAAGGTTCACAGCGCACTCAGTGGTTCGCCATCTGCATTAAAATGCTGACTTGGCTTCAAGCAAGGCATGGGGATAGCCATTACTGTATTGTGTCCAGGGCTGCAGAGACGATCCCTCACACAGCTGGGGTCTGTTTGGATCATGTGGCCAGAGGCACATGTTAGAAACAGACCTGCTCTGGCTTTCACAGTATTACGTCCCGTAGAGAGGAGCAGGCGGCCAGCAGAGAGATCTGCCACATTCACCCTTTGAATCATTTGGGCTCCGGTGACTAACTAGGACCAGCAGCCAGAATATCTGCGGACATATGTCAGCCACCTCACATTGTTCTGCAAATGAGATTATTGATGTGAATCTTAGTAATGTCTATTTACAGTAGAACTAAATGTGGACTGTGAGAGTTGAACATTGAACTGACTTTGTATATTATCTGTACCCAGAGATGGGCACAAATACTGTACATCAAAAAGTATTTTGTTACACATAACAAATACTTGCCCATAAAATGTATTTAAATTAAAATACAAAATACTGGTGCGAGAAATGTATTTTATATATATTTTATCTATAATTTATCATTTGAAAATACAAAAATACAAACAATATTTACAAGCAATCATTTGAAGTGCAAGAGACAGTGCCATTACATTTAGCAATACTGGAGTTAGATACACACATAAGAGAAAGATAAGTGCTATCCCCTCCTTGAACAACTTATAAATAATATATTAATAACCCTAACACTAAACAATAGAACCAATATTTATCCATATTTCTTCTAATTTCTTATGTTCACTTAAGACACAACCGACTGTGTTTACTTGAATACCATCAAGCATGTCTACACTTAATTTTTTCATGTTTCTTTATCTTTTCTTTATGAGTGTCAAAAATTAAGCAGTCCTGCAAAACTGTATTGTCATAACGCCTAGTCCTACTGAAGAGGATGGCTCAAGCTATTTGTCAACAATAAAGATTATTTCCTAAAAATGTTAATAATTAGCTGTTAAAGGGCTCTATGTAGAATTCAGAAAACCTTGTTATTAACGACACTATTAAGTGAACTGTGGCCAGCAACTTACTGCTAATGCTCTTGCAAACACTCCATAGTAATGTGAGTGAGTGACCGACATCACGTCAACAGATTAGGTTCATCAAAATTCGTTTCCCTTGGATTTCCCCAGCAAAATCGCATTCAGTCCTTCACATAAAAATTATCGGTATCGGTTTTGCCGATTAATTGGCACTGATAGTTGATTGCTGGAACTTGCTGGAATTGCTGGAATCAGCTATTGGCAAAAATTTCATGCCTATAGTTTTTTCCTGGTTGTGTCCATTGCTGAAGTGTCTGAGAAGGTCTGCCCGCAGCATTTTTCAGTGAAATGTTTGTCTTTCTGTGGCTCTAATAAAGTCTGTATCCTTCATATAGAGAGCTATAATATAGATCACACTTTTTCTTTCCTTTTTGCTCTTTTTTTTTTCAAACACCGAACTTCAAACCAATCTATACCGCTGTTTTGATCAATCCTGTAGTGAACATTTTTTTCAGTTTGGTGATTAAATAATCTGTTTTAGACTTCCACTTGAATTAAATGCGATGCCTACCTGCATGTTCACACAAACACGTTGCTGCGCATTTGCGCAGTGTGCGATTGCCATATTTTGTTATTTTGATTAGATAATCATCACGTGTTCTAGAATAGAAGCAATTAAAGCGCAAGTGTATACATATAATATCCATATGTATATAATTTAATGCTATGTCCTCTGTGTATATATTTGGCCATCTAGTTGGCCAAAGAGTGTGTGGTAACACTTTATTTTAAGGTAGCCTTGTTACACGTTACATGTACTTACTAATGTAATAACAATAATTTATACATAATTACATGCAAGTAACCTTAAGTCAAAACCTAATCCTAACCCTAACTATATAGTAAGTACATGTAGTTAATTAATATTATTCAGTACTTTTAAAATGTAAATGTATAATTAAACTGTAACAAAGTCACCTTAAAATAAAGTGTAACCCAGTGTGTTAATTTCAACATCTACAAATATATTTTTTATATTTTGAAGTTGCTTCTGTTAACATTAGTTAATAAACTCTGAACTAACTTTAATGATCAATATATAATTAATATTTTTATTAATGTACAAAGTAAGGTTCAGTACTGATATTCTGATTTACTGAAAGTAATTAAATATGCATTTTAAATACATTTAATTCAAATACTGCCCATCTCTGTCTGTACCAGGCCCAGATGGAATTTAGCTTTTGTGTCATGTTTTTAAACATGGTAAAATGTGTTAAACAGAGATGAAAAGCACAATCATATTAGTCAGAATTTTTAATAAACATTTACTCATCCTCTTGTTGGGGTTGGGACATGAATTCATTATTTAATTTTAATTTTATATTTAATTTTATTTTAATCAATTAATTAATTTTAAACATCTTCTGTTCCAACAAAATCATGCTGGTTTAGACTTTTTAAATAAACACGAGGAGGGCATGGGGTTGGAACATGTCTATTATTTTTTTATTATATATATTTTATTTTATTTATTTATTAAACATATTTTATGTTCCACAGAAATCACACAGGTTGAGCACAGCATGAGGGTTAGTAAATAATGATGACATTTTTATTTTTGGGTGAACTTTCCCTTTAAGGAGAAGGAGATTTGTGAAACTGACAGTGTTCTGATTCTACAGAATTCAGCAGCTACAAATTGCATGTGAGCCTGATTTTCACATTTAACAACAATCACAAGAGAGATCGCATCCATGGAAAATAATTGAAAAGCTTGTATTGGCTAATGGTGTTTTTAAAAAAGCCAATGCAGCACTTGGACTAGATTTCTCTTGCTAAAGCAATTATGAAATGTCATGAAAACATGACAGGAACTGATGGAAGAGTATATCGGTTTTCCGCAATCATTAGCACCTAATCCCATGAGAAATGACTCACTAATGACGCCTGATAGAAGGGCTGCTGGTGAAATTGAATTGAAAGTGCCACAAAGGATGATCTTGTATAGGAGAGCAATGCTTCACGGCTAGTGCGCGTAGGCTAAACGAATCAGACTCGAGGTGTCCATTGGTGTACTATCAAGCAGAAGTGTGTGCTTCAACTTGGCAGGGTGGAATAAAGCAGCGGGTTGTGATCATACCTGCATGGATGCTCTCTCTCAGAACACACACAGTGCACATTTCATCTCAAACAAACAAGTCTGAAGGGCAAACGCCTTTGGCAATCTCTTTGAGCTGAATGTGGCCACAGAAACTATGACAGCTAAACAATCAAATCTGAGCTTGTACAAATAATAAACCTTATTGTCAGTAGTAATTGTCATATTGATGCTAGTTTGTATTCCCATGGGTTTGTTTTTCAGCCCTGTGATGGAATGATATTGTTTATAATTATCTATGAGAACTATTATAATTAAATATGGGAATTATATAATAATAGTAATTGCATTTAATATTCTACACACACACACACACACACCACAATATTTTTATTTGCTGTAGAATCTCACTGAATGATGATTATTTGTATTTTTAGTATATTATTAATAATATATATGATTGTGTATATGATTAAAAAAATATTAAATATTCATTTTGTTATTAAAATTACACGATTTGTAAAAAAAAATATATAATTTTTAATACACTTGGATTAGACAGCTCCACAGCATTTGATGTCGAATCATACTGTAAAATTGGTTCAAATTAATGTTTCGGTGCAAAACATGGTTGAATGGCTTGTGAGTGTTACGATGACTGTTAATATAGTACTTCTTTGATTTTTAAAAGATATATTGTTATCTAACAGCTTGGAATGTTTAGAGTCTTTGTGGGTTTTTCTGACATGTGCCAATGTGAACACCTGCTTCAAACACACTGTTGTTGTTACCATGGTACCACTTCTCACATCACCTAGTTGTAATGGTTTAAACAACAAGATCAATGCTGTCTCAGCTGTTACTGTCACTGTTGCTAGGCAACTTTGGAATCAGAGTTCAAGGATGCAAAGAATAAAGCTTATTGATGTCCCCTGCTTACACAGATCACGCTCAGGCCACTGACAAGTGATGAGAATATTAAAATATACTTCATTGGCATGACTCATATCTTCATATTTTAGTATAAAAGCTTTTTCTACTGTTAGGGCATTTGATAATCAATCTGACATAATATAATACTTAGAAAGTATATTTGAGGTAGTTCTGTAATATGGTGGTCACTAAAATGTAAATAAATATGTCAAAATAAGTTTCCTGAAGAATTTTTATGGTAGCGTTTGTTTCCAGTCTAGGTGTAAGGACCAGTGAAGTTTAGATGTGTTTTTCCCTCCTGAAATCTAAATCATAATGATATTCTCTGGTTTATTTAGCAGTCACCATCCCCCATCTATGCAGTTCATCAGTAGAAAACTCTTTTGGAGTTTAATGAGACTTTTGGAGTGCTTAAATAATGGATGTTTCAACAGTGCCCCCTAGAGGTATGAAATAAGAATTGGTGGCAAGATATTTCATTTCTGCCTAATTAAGTCTTCATTTGACAATGCGAATTAGCACATTTCCTGTGCATTGTGTGGAATTTGCATGTAAGTTGTCATATGTCATATATATTTCATATCTCAAGAGCTTTTATTTGATCTGATGATTTTGATCAGAGATGCCCAAATTTTAAACATGAAGGGCCAAAAATCATTTTAAACATTTTAAACAGCATCAAAACAACAACTAAAATTCTAAACTAAACAACATCATACATTTCAGTGGTAAAACAAATATTCAAAGAAAATATATAAATAAACGATGAAGATAAGCTTCAATGGTATTTTCCCCCTCCCCAGGTTTTTTTTTTTTCTTCCTCTTGTGATATAGCATGGTGGGACAAACTTGAAAACAGACATGTTCCTATAATGCATTCATATGCCTCAAGTAAGTAAGTCTAGACTCAATGGTTTATGTTTTAACTATGAACAAACACGTTTGTCTTGATCTTTTATTTTCTTGATTACTAACCCAACCAAAGTGCATACAGATGTCAAAAAAATATTGTTGCATTCTTCAGATTTGCCATTTGGTGTCAGGAGAGACTCTGAGGACTGCTTATTTTCACTGTAGAGCTGCAACATCCCCAGCAGAGGTGAGCAAAAGACTGTTAACCTGATGCACTTCACAAATAAAATATATGGTCAGTCTGAATAACTTAATATCTCAATTACCTAGGCCACTGATTGAGATCTTTTCCTGGATTCAATGTTTTAGAGCTTCTGGAACCAGATATATATGATTTTATATATATATATATATATATATATATATATATATATATATATATATATATATATATATATATGACATGCCCAAAAATCATGGCCCTAAACAAGAAAATGCCACCAATTCCATGATACAAAGAGGTTGTGCATCATAGATACTTGCTGTTCTGTATAGTGACGCCAATCCCGGATTTAAGTTCATCCCAAAGTTCATATATGATACCTTCCTTTGAGCGTTTCGTATGGTCTTCTTTTATGGAGCTTTTGCATCCTTTTTGAGGCTTTAAAACTCCAGCCCACATTAATTATAACTGCATTGAAAAGTGTTACCATCTGCATTCTTAAAACATCTCCATTTGAATAGGTTTTGGAGCAGCATGAGGGTGAGTAAATGATGACAAGTTTCATTTTGTTGTCCCTATAACATATTCCTTATACATATCAAAAATATACAAATGCAATAAGTAAATAAATAAATAATCATAATGACACAGAATTCTTCTATTTGATTAAAATTCTCATATCGTCACTTGCTCCTTCCCATCTGGAACTGATCTCATTTTCATAGAGCATAGGATTGATCCTGAAAGCTGACTTTCAAGTAACCCTCCCTTACTTTTGAGAGCTTTTCTTCTTTTACATATGCCGCGTTTCCACAGAAATTACCCGGAACATTTGTACCAGGAACTTTTTTTCCCAGGAACCCCCCCAACCCCCCCCCCCCCCCCCTTTATTTAGTTCCTGGGTAAAGTTCCTGCGGTGGAAACGCGGCAATATATAATGGATTTTGAAGTTAAACTGTTACTCAATGAGCATCCGTATCTGTCTGTCCACCAGACCTACAGTACAAGTTTCGGACTTTTTATAAAGTAGGAACAGTCCTGGTACAATAGTATGCGCAAGCCACAGTGATGAAGCTTTTGGCTCAGTGTTTTACTACATCAAACCGTAATTAACTTGGCATCTTTGCACTTTATTTAATAGATATATGCAGTAGCTAGATTCAGTGATGTTAAATCAGCCAGAAAAAGATGTTTAATAGCTGATTTACTTTTATAGCCTGACATTGTGAAACTGCCTAAAAAGAGATCAAACGGCTCTAGAGTGAAGTTTAGGTTCATGATCTAGTTTTAAAATGTGTAGATATGAAACTATAGAATGTACAATTTTTAAGTAATCAAAATTAATTAGAGCATCTTTAAGACACACTATATGTATGTATGTAACATAAAACCTATGCAGTGTGTTGGGCATTTTAAGTGATTAAAGGGATAGTTCACCTTCAGTTGCTGGTCCCCACTGACTTCCATAGTATGAAAAAAAACACTATGTAAGTCAATGGTACCAGCAACTAAAGGTAAATTATCCTTTTAACCAAATTATATAATTAATCTGTAATGTTTTGCTCTGAAAGAAAGCACTAAGTGAATTCCTCCGAGCAAAGAAGCAGGTGTTTTTCATGAGGATGCATGATCACTTGGGTGGCTTAACATAGCTCCATGAAGGACAAATGAGTGCTCTGTGAAGAAAAAAGCAATTACAAAGCCATGTAGGGCACTCCGCTGGGACCCAGTGAGTGCGTCAGCATTCTATTCAAGGACTGACGGATGTGTTCCACCATCTCGTGTACCAGCTGCACAGAAAAATGCTGCAATTGGGGTGATTGCCATGTCAAGATATGATGATCTTCGCATACCCTATTACTGATGCCACCACTTCGCCTGGAACAGGAAGAAGTATAGGGGAAAGTATGTTGATGGACTCTTGTGCTGTAATGAGAGTCCATTAACTTAGCTTTTCATGTCTTCATTCAGTCCACAAATTTACTGTCGATAGCCAAACAGCAGAGGTTATTTCTATGCATTTATCAGTATTTATGATTTGTGTTTTTATAATATATAATGCATATCTTGTTTTATATAAAAACACAAATCATAAAAAAGCGCATGTGAAGTCAGAAATACTAGAAAAAATTCACAATTGCAAGATGTAAAGTCAGAATTGTGAGATGTAAACTTGCAATTATAAGAAAAAAGTACCAACCCACAATTGTAAACTCACAGTTATGGCTTTTGTTTCTCAGAATTGTGAGTTTATATCTTGAAATTCTGAGAGAAAAAAAAGAAAAAAGTTGCAATGTCTGAATCTATTGTTTTTCATGGTTAAAATAAGCTTCCAATACTTACAGTACATTGTTGAGAATGATGATGGTGAAATATACTTTTGCAACATTAATGTAGCCAGTACTTCAGTTTATAAAAATACATTTTACCAGTGTTTGAATTGTTTTTAAAAGGGAGCTTTATAAGTGTTAAATGGACTTACATTCTCTCCTGTCAAAGCTCAGGATAGTCACTGTTGAAGAATTTCTGTCAGGTCCTGCGGCAGCCATGCAACTGCATTTCAGATGAATGGGAGTTCTTGTTTTCTCCAGACCTACTTAGTTTCCTCTGCTCATTTGACCTTTAACCCCCATGGTTACAAGGTTTGTTATAGTACATAACTGTCATAGCTGTGTCTCGGCACCCATGAGAGCTGTTATCAACAATGGCAGTTCCACAAACATTGCGAGTCACAGAAGCAAACACATTTTGAGGATATCATCCTGGGGTCTTCATTTCTCCAACAACTTAAATCATTTGTTCTTTTGTGGGCCCTGACAGAATTTATAAACTCATGTCCAAAGTGGGCAGAGGAATAATTTTCGTGTCAGGCAGATTGACATCTTGAGAAACTGAAGTGTTTGTATTTTTTTTTTTCTGTGCCTTCCCAGGTGTGGAGGTCGTCATCTCAGCTACAAAGAGATGATAAACAGATTTGACAATGTGCATGCATGTTGCACACTGTGATAGCGTTTTTCATTTGACCATATTAACAATTAGCTAAAGGGAATTCTTATAGGAATAACTTTATGTCTTGCATTTTTAATGTCTGCAAAACCCTCAAGTGAGAATAAACGTCCTGAAGTCCATACAAATGGAGTGTGCACTGGCATTCTTTAAAAAGAGAAAAACTATTTAAACAACAACACGATGGAAATTAAGTGTTACTGTTAATTGTAGGTATGTATAACAGGGTTTAATTTGCTACTATGACCATCTAACTGTAGGTTATGCTGGTTATTACACAGCGAATCGCCAAATAAAAATTTGAAGATTACATTTTGATTTTAGGTTAAATCTTACCTTTTCTTTAACCTTACTCTAAGAAAAACAATCCACCAATCCACCATACGAGTCATTTTCGCAACATGCTATATTTTTTATGTATTTCATATCTTTTTGTTCTCAAAGCCTCAAAGGGTGCTTGTCAAAGTGTAATAGTGAAATAAAATGCTGCTGTGAAATAAAACCTATACCGAGAATGCCAATTCGATTGTATTTACCTCGATTCATGTACTGTACCCGAGAATATGAACAAAGCTTACAAAGTAAAAAATCAAAAAATGCTTACGGGGTGTCTAACCCTGCAACTATTTTTAAGACTATTATTTATGTCTACTTCATTTTCCAATGCTATAAAAAGCAACAAAAGGCAGTTTTGACCTGATCTGACCCTTAAAACTTACTTTAAAAGTGTAACAGTCTGGTTGAAGCAGTCACATTCATATTTACAATGCAAATTCACAATAACTTTCATATATATTCAAAGTACTTGTATTCAAATTGAAGTTCAGAAGTTGGATGTTGAACCTTACAATTCTCTTTCAATGTAAATCTTTACAGTGTTACAATGCAATACCTTCTGCAAACACCTTTGCACTTCATTTCCATCTCTAAAACATAGCATGGAAACTAAAAACCAAGTGATTTAGAATGAATGAATAATGACATAAATTTCATGAAACGATGATGGTGTTGATAATAAATGTAAAACAGAGGGATGTCCAGTTTTTGTAGTGCTTTTCTGGAAAAGGAGAAGTAAAATTTATTCTTAGCCATTTTAACCAATAACACTGAATTTCAGTCAATTCTTCTAAGTTTGATGAATAAATCAACCATGTCACATGTCTATGAGAGTTTCTCTGTTCATCATTAAGAGCCTCATTTAAAACTTAAATCCTGTGAGAACCCCGTTTTATTTCAAATTTTTGTATTAATCTGAAATTGAAAATTGAACCCCATTTATTCAGCATTCTGTCTCATATGAATATGCAATGACTTTTAACATTACTGGGTCACTATTGCATATACACTAATTTGAGACAATCATTCTTAAGGTTTTTGTCCCTATACAAGGTCTGTTCCTTTTTTTCCTGTGTGCCAAAGATTTATGCAACATCCCCGGGTATAAACTATGCTAACATCTTGGTAACATCTGGTAGCACACAATCTTGAAGTCGAGAGCCTACTTCTAAAAATCGATTCATGCCACAGGATGTTATTTTTCAACTATTGCATTATGTGTTTTTACAAGGAGGCATATTGCAAGCTGTTGGGAGCCTGTGCATCTTGTGATGAGAATGATCTTGAAGGTCTTCGTGTATGGCATGATCAGCTTTCAGTGGAGATTCTGATTGCTTCCTGGCCTGGAAAAGACTCTTTAAGAATCTTGAGGGGATGAAGTTGGATTCATGTCATTTGTGCGTATGGGAAACACGGTATTTGCTGATAAACAGATGAATCATGATTGAAAAAAACCCCAAGAAAATGGTTTATTGAATATTTAGTAGTATGAAACATGGTGGCATTTATCACCAATTCAGCATGTTGGTATTATTCTGAAGGTCTTTATGCTCAAGGGACTTTACAGTAAGGGAAAAAAGTTTGCAAAATGCAAACACAATAGGACTATATACTCTAGATGTGTTATAAAACATGATGGATTGTCAGACTGCTTGACTGTGGAGCACTTGATAGAGGACTAGTTTTGCACTCCATCGTAGAGCTGTGAAATCTATAGTATCTCATCCATTCTTTAGAATATAATGTTCTTTTTTTATTTTTTATGTTATTGCAGATATTAATTTGTACACACAGTATATACAGTACACACAAAACAATTTGGATTGTCATAGTGACACATTGCCTGTTGCATTCACTTCATTATTATCCACAGGTATGAGATGAATTTAAATGGTTGTGCATCACTATGTAGCATATGAAGCAAGAAGCAATTCCAATCATGCGTCTACTTTCATTGCTCCTGCACGTTTTTAAAATGCCTAGTGGTGCAGATAACTGTCGTTGATTAATGTAACCCAGAGGAATCTACAACCATCTACACCAAATAGATGGATGAAATTTGCTGGTCAGTGATGATTCCAAGTTATCATAAGCTCTGACCCATGATTATTCCTTTGGAACATCAGTCTACAATATAGGACATGCAATCACCACAGACTAGGATGGTTCGCAAGACCACGAGGATGTAGACATAGCTGATTTGATGAGGTCTTGAGAATCTGTCAAGGACAACACTTGGACAATATGGCACCCTAGAATTTTACTTGATGTGTAAAGAAACTAGAGCAACAGTAGGATAGAACTGGTGCAACAATGCATGAAAATATTAGAACAGTATAATTTTATCATGGAGGTTTCACATAACGTAGCATGCAGTATGTAGTTTGGGGTTAAATAATTGAATGAATGGTTAACAAACTATTGATTGACTCAGTAAGCAATAATTAAAACACAAACAACTGCATTTAATAAAAACTGGGATTTCAAACTCCAGGCCTTAATTACAGTCCATACAACTTTTGCATTATATTCCAAGTTTTTAAAATTATACAAAAGTGTTGTAGGGGTTGCTTTCTTAGTTGTAGTGCAGACAAATAAACGAATCAGTAATTAAGTTCACAATAAAAGAAGCAGTAAAGGCAGGATTTCATTTCAGAATGGCCAACAGAACCGTGTGAAGGAAATGGTGCAGAAAAACCAATGAAATAATCAAGCAAATATGGAAGCAGGCATTATCACTGAGATGAAAACACATAAGAGTAATCAGAGACAGAGACCTCTGTTGGTGAATTACTGTATGGATCTTTTTATGTTACAATAAATACTGATACTATTAGATGCTTAATGAAATTATCTAATTATCTAACTGGTTTTTAGTGAGGAGAAATACATGAAGAAATACTGCCCAACAACAGAATCTTTATAACCCCCCCACCCCCACCCCCACCCCCTTTCTTTTCTTAAAGAAATATTGCCTTGTATTCCTTGAGTACTAGATCCTTCTGTTTAAAACTTAAGACAGATTGAAAGGATGCAGAGAGCTCATATGTGTGGAACAGTGTCACCATAAAATGAAGAACAATATGTGAGTCTCAGGGGAAAAAGAAAATATATTAAAACACTTATGTATGTACACTTTTCCCCTGTAAATAGAAAAAAAATAAAAAATAAAACTCTATATAAGCATATATAAATAATGACAATGAAAATAATAAATATCAATATATATATATCAATATATATATATCAATATATATATATATATATATATATATATATATATATATATATATATATATATGGAATAAATACAAAATTACTCTATAAATGGGTGTTGATTATCATCTTCTGTAAATTCATTTATTCAAATCAGGGATCAACTTGATGGAGCAGCTGTTGTAGACCAGCTTATATTCACTCCATTTGTTATAAAAAGGTTGAAAGACAGCTGTTGTCATCCTTGTAATAAGTTCCTATATTGCCAAACAATTTCATTCAAGAATATAGTGTGTCTTGATGAGAATATATATATATATATATATATATATATATATATATATATATATATATATTTACATTTATTCATTTAGCAGACGCTTTTATCCAAAGTGACTTACAGATGAGGACAGTGGAAGCAATCAAAAACAACAAAAAGAGCAATGATATATAAGTGCTATAACAAGTCTCAGTTAGGTTAACACAGTACACGTAGCATGGGATTTTAAATAATATAATAAATAAAAAGAAAACAGATAGAATAAAAAAACAAGCTAGTGTTAGAGGTCTTTACACATACACACCCACACATACAATTGCATAATAAATGAAAAGAAAATAGAATACAAAAAGATTAGAAAGGTAGGTAAAAGGGTTGTTTTAAGAATAGAATTAGAATAGTGAGTGTTAAAGTTAGAGGGTCAAATAAAAATGGAAGAGATGGGTTTTAAGCCGATTCTTGAAGATATATATATGAGAGAGACTTTTAACATACCCATCTGAACACATTTACAGTCTGTTTGGGCTTCAGTTTTAGTTCGACTCTTGTACTTCACTTTACTTAAAGCTTTTAAAACATTCTGCCACAGTGACATTTAGACACTATATTTGTGCAGTGATTGAGATGTTGAATTGAATTAGAAACTCTGTGATGACTTGTTATGTGGGTTCACAATCTTAAAATTCCTAGATGAGTGATGGATTCTGTCGCTCTAGGTATCTCGTTTTGCTGAACGCCATATAATTACGATTACCTTGCTTTCAGGAATCTACTCTTTTCTTGTGTATTACCTCATCAGTTTGATTTTTGGCAAGAAGATGGGCCAGTGTCAGAGTTATGGGCAGCTCAGTGTAGTTGCTTCCTGTCATACAGGTCAAGGAGTCTGCTGGAGACATTGACTACCTGACTAAGATGCTCCTTTTGTTTTCTCTCCTGTCAATGGATCAATAGCGGCAGGTGTTGTTAGCAATTATTCCACCCTGCATGTTCAATCTGTTTTGTGTGTATCGTTGCCCTGAGTGATGCTGACAGGTGTGCAAAGGGTTTACTCTCGCTGACCATCCACATTTCTCATTACAGAATCAGTTGTTGCACAATATTTCCCCTTGTGACACATAATTTGGTAACACTTTAGTATAGGGTCCAATTCACACTAATAACTAGTTGCTTATTAGCATGTCTATTATTAACATATTGGCTGTTTATTAGTGCTTATAAAGTACATATAATGCATGACATCCATAATCCTACCCAATACCCTAAACTTAACAACTACCTTATAAACTATTAATAAGCAGCAAATAAGGAGTTAATTGAGGCAAAAGTCATAGTTAATGGTTAGTTAATAGTGAGAATTGGACCCTAAAATAAAGTGTGACCGATTAATTTTTTACTTACTTATCTTTAAAATTTAATGAATCCATTGAGATAAATCACTGTTTCTAGTCTAAACTATGTGATATTCAGTGTGTAACAAATGATTAATACCATGAAAACATTCTAAAGCTTGCGCCTGCTGTTAAACACCATCCATTTCCCCCCATACAATTTATTATTTTTATTACTTTGTTTTGTGTGTTTTTCTGTTGAAGCGCTCTTTTGGGTCATCAAACCCCCCTCTATGCATTTGTATTGTAATTTTTGAGCAATTTCATATTTTACAGACAGTCCATTTAGAGATTCACATGATAATAAAAAAAGTATTTGTGTTTGAAATGCTAATTTTGGTCTTAATGCTGTGTCCCTGGTAGATTAAATTTATTTCAATGTCATTTATTACATTTGTTAAAAAATATATATAAAAGCTCCCAGTTATCATAATAGCAGTGCCATAATAATCAGGTCCATTCGTAGGTGTCCTGACCCCCAGGTTTTCTGGGCTTCAAATGGACATTAAAGGTTTTAAGGAATGTGTCTACTGATGTGTTATGGGTGTATTAGCAGTAATACTGCCCTTGTTGTTGTTGTTGTTTTTCCTGTAAGTGTCTTATGGTGGTGAGAGTGGACTGCATGGGGGCATCAGGAGGAGATAAGGTTACATGTGAAAACGGTCTTTGAGCAGAACTGGCTTGTCAAATCAGAGTAAACAGGCATTATCATGACATTGTGAGTGAAGTTAACCCTCCTGACCTCATCTCTGTGCCTCTCTTCTGTTGCTTTGTAGGATTGCTGAGGCCGAGGCCATCTTGTCTGTGGACGCAGATGGAGGTTTGGCAAGGTACAGTGTGTGTGTGTGTGTGTGTGTGTGTGTGTGTGTGTGTGTGTGTGTGTGTGTGTGTGTGTGTGTGTGTGTGTGAATACAGCTGTACACCAAGATTTCTTTCTGTTACACTATATGTGTGCATATGTGTACACTCTTCAATTTGACCTTACACTAAAAGGTTAATCCCTCTGCAAGACTGGTTATTGCTTTCAAAAGCACATCATTATATACATTCGAATGCCACTTACAATAAATCTAACATAGCAGATGTATAATGCCTTGTAAGTGAACTACAAAGTAGAGTTCTCTTTATATTCAAGCTAATGGAAGCACTTCATGTAAAACACATCTAACTTTGAAGTGATCACAGTTAATTAGTAATTGCTGAGTAGTCACAGTTTGAGAACAGCCATTTATCAGCTAAAATTGTCTGGCAGTTGGCACTTTGATATATGCTTAGAAACATGAATTAGTTATTAATTTCCTCTTATTTAAAAGCTGTAACAGTCTCATGGTAGTCTAAGTAAGATATTGGCAAACTTGGCATAGAGAAACATACTGACTGAATCAGAACATTTGTGACCGAACAGAGCAACTACTAAACAATAATTGTGAATTGTTCAATAAAAAAAAAAGCTAAATTTTATTGTAGGGCTGCCATTTTGAAGGCACTTATAACCAAGACTAAAACACCATAATGCACAACAGTGCAAAGAGCACATGGATTTCTAGGTATTAAAAAATTATGTGGTGTGAATGAGACCGACTATTTCCAATCACCAATCTAAAGCCCATTGATTTTTAGGACGGTGTTTTCAGCCTTCAGATACCCCAGAGATTTCTTTTGTTTTATCAGAGCTGGAAGCTTTACTCCCACGACACATAGTTCAAAATATTTAAGCTAGCATTCCCAGCAAGACTAAAGTATTCTAAGAATATGTGTATATGTGTTCTTTTGAAGAAATGCAAATTGGGACTTTCAATTATTCTTTCTGTTCCAATAGGTGGCAACAAGTGATGTCTTTCTAAGGAGTCAGAATTGAACAGTTGACTCAACTGATTCAGGATCCCACTGCGTTGAGTTTTGTAAAAAAAAATGTAAGTTGCTTGTAATGATAAAAACCTTCGTATTCATCCGGAAGAAGGAGGCGGGAACCGGCGGACAATCCAATTTTAATAATACAAAATAAACACAAAACAGCGCACCAGCCCCTCACGGACGACTGATGCGCACAAAATAAAACCAAAACACAACTAAAAGCCCAGGCCTGGTCCTCTCTCATCCTTCACTGTTGTCGCTCCAGTTTTATATCCTTCCATCTCCTACGTGGGACTCGGGACCGGCAGTGGGTCGCAGGTGTCACTGATTTGCCCAATCATTGCAGGCCTCACTCCTTGTTCCCACGTCCCTCGGCCCCGCCCCACTCGCCACATTGCTCTATATTCTTGTTTGTTAAACTTGAAAGCAATATCAAATCTGACTAATTATGAACACAGCTCTTGAACAGCACTCATGTGATATTACTTAAAGGGATAGTTCACCCAAAAATCTAAATTATGTCATTAATGACCCTCATGTTGTTCCAAACCCGTGAGACCTCTGTTTATCTTCGGACCACAGTTTAAGATATTTTAGATTTAGTCCGAGAGCTCTCAGTCCCTTCATTGATGCTGTGTGTACGGTATACGGTCCATGTCCAGAAAGGTAAGAAAAACATCATCAAAGTAGTCCATGTGACATCATAGGGTCAGTTAGAATTTTTTGAAGCATCAAAAATACATTTTGGACCAAAAATAGCAAAAACAACGACTTTATTCAGCATTGTCTTCTCTTCCGTGTCTGTTGTGAGAGAGTTCAAAACAAAGCAGTTTGTGATATCCAGTTCGCAAACTAATCATTCAATGTAACCGGATCTTTTTGAACCAGTTCACCAAATCGAACTGAATCGTTTTAAACGGTTCGCGTCTCCAATAAGCATTAATCCACAAATGACTTAAGCTGTTAACTTTTTTAACCCTCTCAGGCTCAAATTAAGTTTTAGTAACTTAGTTACTTAAGTAACCTTTAGTAAAGTTTTTAGTACTCCAGATACATAAAATATGTATCTGGAGTAATAAGGTTTTTAGTTTTTAACTGTTGCAAATCAGCAACGCCTGCCTTGAGAGGGTTAATGTGGCTGACACTCCCTCTGAGTCAAAATAAACCAATATCCCGGAGTAATTCATTTACTCAAACAGTACACTGACTGAACTGCTGTGAAGAGAGAACTGAAGATGAACACCGAGCCGAGCCAGATAACGAACAAAAGACTGACTCGTTCTCGAGTCAAGAACCGTTTCTGTCAGACGCGTACGATTCGTGAACCGAGGAGCTGATGATACCTCGCATGTGTGATTCAGCGTGAAGCAGACTGACACACAGAGCATCTGAACTGAACTGATTCTTTTGGTGATTGATTCTGAACTGATTCTGTGCTAGTGTTATGAGCCCAGGTAAACCAAAGGCTTGAATCAAGGGCAATCATCGCCAATGACGCCATTACGTCGAGCGCAAAAGAACCGGTGAACCGTTTTCTCCAACCGGTTTATTGAATCGAACTGTCCGAAAGAACTACTGGTGATCCGAAAACCGATGCAACCGATGCAATGTTTCGTTCATTATCTGGCTCGGCTCAGTGTTCATCTTCAGTTCTCTCTTCACAGCAGTTCAGTCAGTGTACTGTTTGAGTAAATGAATTGCTCCAGGATATTGGTTTGTTTTAACTCAGAGCGAGTGTCAGCCACATTAAAAAAGTTAACAGCTTAAGTCATTTGTGGATTAATGCGTATTGGAGACGCGAACCGTTTAAAACGATTCAGTTCGATTTGGTGAACTGGTTCTAAAGATGTATTTTCGATGCTTCAAAAAATTCTAACTGACCCTCTGATGTCACATGGACTACTTTGATGATGTTTTTCTTACCTTTCTGGACATGGACAGTATACCATACACACAGTTTCAATGGAGGGACTGAGAGCTCTCGGACTAAATCTAAAATATCTTAAACTGTGTTCTGACGATGAACGGAGGTCTCACGGGTTTTGAGTTATTAATGACATAATTTAGATTTTTGGGTAAACTATCCCTTTTAATACAGGCTTTTATTTCTGTGCATTTGTCTTGTTGTGCATGATGAATTTTTGACATAATTTCTATATAATGACTTTACCATGAAGCAAGGTAATCCATCTAATGGAAATGAACAGCAGTTACACTTAGTTCTGATTGAATGACACATTTAGCAAACACATACAAAGCAAAGGCACTGCAAGCATGTCTTGTAAAGAGAATTCTTTTTTTTTCTTGTTCTTTCTTCATTAAAAAGCTTAGTGTAGAATTTGAAAGTATTGCTGGCAAGTGCCCACCTTCACTCAAAAGGTCAGATTTTTTCACAAACATGTATCCAAAGTCATCTCGGTTTGTGTCATTTACTTGAGTTTGCTCTTTCAATATAGGTCTGACTGTAGAGGTTTCAGTCTGATTATACAATCATCAGAGGTACTCTGGTGAAGATTAGTGGAAAAGTAGTGTCAAATAAGCTCTATATATATTGCTTGAGTTGTCTACATTTCAAATGTCGCTATCTAAAATGTTTAAATGACTAAATTAAATGCACAGTGTTACATAGCTTTTCTAGAGAACCCCCGTAAACAGAGACTGAAATGCTTTTCACTGAGGTAAAGAACTTACGGTGGTTCTTAGTTGGCAGAACATAGTGTCTGGAAAATAAACATATTGTGTGCAAGTAATTACCAGAGCAGTTAGCTGAGAATGCAGGCCAAGTGCTAAGTTTATTCCTCAAATGAGAAAAACACTCCAGATACTGTCACATTGTGCATACAGATCACGTACTGACACAATAATAATGAATGTCTCATATTAGAATTGAAATAACATGCTGATAATAATAATCTGCAGTGCAATTGCAGTGCTGGTTAAAGTGGAGTGTCTTTTGCATGGATAATAAGGAAAGGTCAGAAATGATTATTTTTACATTACATTACACAATTCAGCTTTTTAAGTATATATATTGATCAAAATGAAAATATTTAAAATATTTTAAGAAATGCTCATGTATGAAACAAAATAGTGATGTAATATAATTATTAGAATTATAATAATAATAATTGTTATTTGTTTTTTAGGGCTTTGTTTGAAGACATGGTATTTCTTGTGATTCTGTGAGATTTAGCTGAGAATTTGCTGCTAATAAAGCAGTTCTTGTTTTAGACCATAATACAATTTTGACTTTAATAATATCTTGTCTATATATGCTATACCAAAGAGAAAATATATGCAGAAATTAGCATGTAAAGGAGATAAGCAACTGTAAATGTATTCGCATTTAATTATCTGTCTGAATGACAAAGGGCTCCATTTCTCTTAAAATAAGAAAGCATTTTTTATGTTTTCATCCAATGATCTTTGCAGAACATCTCATGAAATGCAGGTCCTATTGGCAACCTTCAGACTAACAAGACTGGTCATGTGTTTTGACACTAACTGCATAAGATGGATGTTGAAAATCCCCCTAACAAGCCAGCAAACAAGCGAGCAGCTTAGTAGGATTTAATAAGGATTACATTGTAATGCCTCATCTAGCAAATATTAAAATAACCTTTTCAAATTTGAGCTTATGCACCGTAAATAAGATTCTTCATGTTCATCTCAAACAATTTGCTCTCGTGGGTAGGCTATATTGTGACATTTGAAAGTGGAGATTGAAAAGAAAACACTTGAATATTGAGCTCTTATTTATTTATTTATTTATTTATTTATTTATTTATTGCAGCATATTGAATTAGATGTGATAAAATGTCTGGATATTCCATGCTGTATAAGGGGTAGGAATTGAGACTGTGTTCCTCTGTGTTAAAGGCAGTATGAGTGTCTGAAAGAATCAAATGGATACTTGTGGATAACAACCGTAGCACAGTCGTTTTCACAGATGTTTTCAGTTCTTTGTGAAGCACCAGACCACTGAACCAATCAGAAATAATCTTTTTTTTCTCTGAGCTATTTGACGGTTTGTGAGATTAGCTTGTCAGAATATGAAAATCTGACCTGTTGCCATCTGTCATGATGGGGTCTGATAAAGCATCATGGGATATTTGGCATACATTACAGTACGTTCTCTGAGGGCATGAAACAATCCCAATATTCATGCTCACCAGCAGCGATTAGCAGAAGCACTTTTACAATTATTACTATAGAGGGGAAAGCTGGAGCAGAGAAGATGTATGATTCTCTTATGTCCTTTACGCTGTTTGAGCTCGGAAATAGACCATTACTTGTTTTTGTATGCAAAAAGCAAAAAGAACAACCTTGAATGCGTCTTTATTTTTGTAAGTGTGCACTTTTCTTTTAGACTCAACGCTCTTTAACTTATTTAGCTTATTTTAATGGGATAGTTCACACAAAAATTAAAATTTTGTCATCATTTACTCTCCCCCGTGTTGTTCATTTGTGTTCATTCTTCTGCTAAACACAAAAGAAGATTTTTTTTTATATACTTTTAACTAAAGAAGCATATTTCTTCATGTTTCTTACAAATGTGACCCTGGACCACAAAACCAGTCATAAGTGTAAATTTCCATCTAAAAGCTGAATAAATAAACTTTCCAATGATGTAAGGTGTGATTTTATAGGACAATATTTGGCCGAGATATGGCTATTTGAAAATCTGGAATCTGAGGGTGCAAAAAAATCAAAATATTGAGAAAATTGCCTTTGAAGTTGTCTGAATGAAGTCCTTAGCAATGCTCATTAACAATCAAAAAATAAGTTTTAATATATTTGCAGTAGGATATTTACTAAATATCTTCATGGAACATGATCTTTATTTAATATCCTTATGATTTTTGGCATAAATGAAAAATCGATAAATTTGACCCATGCAATGTATTTTTGGCTATTGCTACAAATTACTTAAGTGACCCAGTGACTTAAGACTGGTTTTGTGGTCCAGGGTCACATTTGTGCCATCTAAACAGGTACAGTGCATGCATAAAATTTTCCCATTACTAGGAATTTTCTTTTTTTTGTTGTTCAAAAGTTACTGCTTGACCTATATTTATCTTATATGTTGTGTCCTCCACATGCAATTTCATGCCTGGCACCCCATTACCTGCGTTGCATTATCTTACCACACACCCCAGCCCAACTGCCATCGCCAGCTGTCTAATTCACTTGTGTCGCCACATGAGACGGGCCTGAATATCTAGATAAGAAATTTTGTCAATCCTCTCACTTTAGTTGTGGAACATGGTTCCAACTGATGTTAGAAGGGACTTATTCTTATTTTTTATAGCTTACAGTAACAAAATTGATAGACCTTGTAAACTAGTCAACTGAAAGAGAACAGATGTATTTTTATTCTCATCTTCTTCTCTCAATAGAGTTGAGATTGGATGAATCGTTGAATAATAGCAAATCAATAGAGTAATCAACTAAATTAATCCCGGAGGCATTCCATATGGGCAGTATTGGGATGTTGTTCTCTATATGAAGGATAGAGGTCGGCCTAAAGAGAACCGCTGTGAATGTGATTTAATCTTCACTTGAGATGAAGGCTTGTCTTTTTTTATGAGAGCTGTGACCTTTCTTAAGTATATAGCTAATGACATTGAGGCTCCTGTTGCAGTATCGGCATGCCAATTCACCGCTGTCTGATTTCTTCTGCATTACCGTAGAAGCCTCATCAGACTAACAGGCAGAGCGGCTGGAATAATCACTATTCAAGTATTCCAGTTGTAGACTACACAAGAATATCTAATAGCATTTCGAAGGAACACGGTGTAGATATTAGCTTGTGCCTTCAGCCATTTAAGCTGTCTTAAATATAAAGACAAGGGTAGAAGCATTGCACTGCAGGATTAAAAAACCTAATAACAGAGTTTGACTTTTGTAGCCTACACATCATCATTGCACTTTGGAGCTCTAAGGTTGTTTGTTTAATTATTATGAACACATTCATAAGTGTTTTGGCAGAGTTTGGATATGCCAGTTGGACACTGTATAACATGAAAGTGAAAGTGAAAAAAAAAGTGAAGTGACATTCAGCCAAGTATGGTGACCCATACTCAGAATTTGTGCTCTGCATTTAACCCATCTGAAGTGCACACACACAGAGCAGTGAACACACACACACACTGTGAGCACACACCCAGAGCAGTGGGCAACCATTTATGCTGCGGCGCCTGGGGAGCAGTTGGGGGTTCGATGCCTTGCTCAAGGGCACCTAAGTCGTGGTATTGAAGGTGGAGAGAGAACTGTACATGCACTCCCCCCACCCACAATTCCTGCCGGCCCGGGACTCGAACTCACAACCTTTCGATTGGGAGTCCGACTCTCTAACCATTAGGCCACGACTTCCCTGTGTCCCACGTATTATATAATGTGTGAGTGAGTCTGAGGTAAACACCCCAGGAAGTCTTCCTGGAGTCTTTGTGTGTGTGTTCAAAAGTGGCTCTACAATGGAAAATGTATGAAGCACTCCAGCACTTCAAACACCCTCTGAAGTGTGTCATGATCCACTGTGAAGTTCATTTCCTTTCAGATTTGTGTCTGGATTTCCTTTCAGTTGACTATGCCAAAGCTTTCCATATTTACACAACAACCAGTAAAGATGTTAGAAGAATTTCACTCCATCCAATTCTAAACGGTTTGATTGAATGTAGCCGTTTTGGCCTGCGTAACTTTTTGCATTTTAAAATCAGATCTTTACACAACAACAACTGATTTAGCTGATTTTCAGTGTTCGAGAATATTAAAAAAGAGCAGTAAAGACAGACTTTTCTGGTGGCTGGGATTTCTATTGTTTCTGGAGGAGGACGTAATGTCATCCCATTAATAAGATTGAACATTTATGTTGAAATAATTGAAACCCAGTGAATCGCTTATCTGAGATATATTCATTAGAGTAGCTCTAAATGCCTCAGTGAGCTTTGCATGACATATTCTTTATTTCTTTGGAGAAGTTTATGCATGAATATGCTCAGTATTCCATTCTGTCTGTCACGATGAGCATTGTTAAAAAAAACAATAAACCCAACGGCTCAAACTAACCTGACTGCTAGATTTTTGTGTGTTACCTACTTTGGAGAATGTGTTTTATTGGATTTTTCTGTGAAGCAAGGAAATGTTCATCAGAGCAAGAAGATGTAGTTCTGGCAAAAGTGTCACCATAAGTTGTTTCCTGTTGTAGAATTTGATGTGCATATGGGATCTCCTCAGTGCTCATGTTTAATGTATACAGGATGTTCTTTTTCACAGCACACCAGAAATGACCTTACAAGGTGTCAGTAGTGTTCCATATTAATGTGCAGGAGTGAATCCACTAATCCCCACCTGTGAATGCTTTTTTCAAAAGTGCCTCTGTGATATACCAGCTTTCAAAATGAAGTGGAGACCCATATGGTCTGACCCATTGGCAAAAAGGTCAGTTGAGTTTTGCCTTTAAACATCAAATGCAAAGTAAACGCCTTTTCACATCAAATGCAAAGTAAAATGTAAAACTAATTGCAGAAAGATTCATTCACATTAACACTGAAACACATTTTTGCCAAGCTAAATAAAAGCTAATTTCAACTCCCAGTTCCTCTGTAGTTTATGAAACAAACCCAAAATGGGATGTTTAAAAAAAGAAAGAAAGAAATTGTATGTATGTATGTATGTATGTATTTTTGATGCTGATGAGGAAATCAGGCAATGTTAAGGCATTAGCTGTTGAAATTGAAATATTACCATGCAGTCTGGTAGCTTAATGTTGGCTGGTTGATTTGCAATTGTGACGATAGTGGCGGGGCTGAGAGCCGTGGGTCCGGAGCATATCTCATGCAAAACATTACAAATTTGCCATGACATCACCATAACTCTTCCATGTATTTTTGCAAATAAATCAAAGAAATATGGTTTGATTAATGCCAACATTCATATGTTAGTTGAATTGGAAACAAAGTTAAAATTATAAGCTTAGTACATTTGCATTGCATGCATAACAGGATAAGATTTGAATTTTAGTATGCAACAGATGATACAGTGGAAGGTTAATTAACATTACGTTAATTAATCAAATCATGCATCCGGATTTGGGTTTGAACATTGCATCTGGTAAAAAAATTTTTTGTTGTTGTTGTTTTGTCCCCTTACCATTTAGGTCATGAAAGAGTGATTGTCAAATTGTGTGTGTGTGTGTGTTGTCAATAGATTGCTGTCTGTTCATTGAGATTAGACCAGGTAATGGCTAATCTCTTTACTTCCAAGCACTCTGTGACATTGCACAAATTTTTTTTATTAGTTCTTGCAGAAGATGTAAAGCATTGTTTAGGAATCAGCAGCATTCAAAAACATATTGAGTGCCCATGCTAAAATGTTAAAGACACATATTGAAGTGAAAATTCATTCATTCATTCAGTCATTCATTCATTCAATATACTTAATAAGCTGTAAGGAAAAGAGCAGTGTGAACATTCTTTAAAACTTCCACTTCCACAGAAGCAAGAAAAGTCTTGGATAACCCTTTCTAAGTAATTACCTAGGATTTGAAAAGATGCTCAGATGTCTTTTCTGGTCTCTGTAGCAACCGCTGGTATAATATAATATAGGAGGCACACTGATGAGGAAATTTCAATGTTAATAGAAGCCTGGAGGAGGTGATATGTATTGATGCATTGAAAAGGTGCGCAAGCACTACTCAATTATACTTGCAATTATGCCCATAGAGAAGTGGAAGGGAAAATATCTGCCTAATATAGTAATGGAAATATTTGTTACAGCAATTACTGCATTTGATGTTTGTCCAAGGTATTACAGATGATTTTGCTGAAAGGTTTGCCTTAATGATTTGTAGTTTTTATGACCCTGGGCAAGGCTTTGTAATGTCATTGGATGAGCTGTATAAGCACTCTGTGCATTTAAAACTTCACATTTACTCAAAACTGAAAAAATAATGATGTAAAAAAAAAATCAATTTAATTACTTTGAAGACTGAAGTATGCAGTTAATTACATAATCATTAACACAGATAGTCTTATTGCTGTATGTATGTTAAAGCCCTGGAGTGAGAAAAAAACCCATTGCTTTTCTGCCACAGTACTTAACACTGTTACTGCTCTAAATGCTTTAATGGACCATTTTCAGCACATTTATGACTAAATGAGACCATTGAAATTGTTAAAATGATGAATTTTGCCATACTGTAACTCAAAAAGCTTGACAGTAGTGATGACATCTTACTGTGCCAGCAGATTCCCAGTAGTCTCTGATGATGTTTTAAAGTTGGATAGATCGATATAGCAAAAAAAGCCTTGGCTAAATCCTGTTAGAAACCTCAACCTTACCATTGATCTGGGTGAGAATTAAATTCTGTTCAAACCTCCTCTCCACCGAGCAGACTTCTAAGGCTGATTCAACATTACACAGACGCAAAGATGCGGCAGAGACATTCAGGAGGCTTATCTTCAGAGGTTTCAAAACATCCCTCACCACATGCTATATGCTAGGCTTAGGGGAAGAGATGCATATTTATCATTGAGCTAGCAGACAGGAAGGATTTGATGGACGTACATAAAGCAGTCTGTCATTGAGTTGAGGATGCAGTATGCAGTGTGTAGTTTGTAAGTAGTGGATTAGTTTCTAACAGAAATATTCATGTATTCTGGACTCAAAGTACAGAAAAGTAAAGACAAAGCATGGTAAAGACAGTGATTTGTTTTTACTGGTAATTTTAAGTAGTATCAGTAATAGTTGTTGCACTGCATGTTGATTGTACCCATTTTACTTCCTTCATTACTTTCCACGATTCATATAACCCTCTTTGAACTATAGCCTGCGATGTTTTCCTGTGCTGAACACTCTTATAAATTAATATTTGGCTTTAAATTAAATGCATAATAGTTTACCAAATCAAGCAGTTGTATCATTTCCAACACTTTTGTTTCATTTTCCAGTCCAGTGGTGAGATTATAAGATTGTGCTTTGATGCAGCTTTCTCAGTTAAAAAAGAAAACAATTTGTATCATATGCTGCAAATGACTGTTTTCAGTAGTCTGTTCACGTACACATATGATTTCTCAACAATATTTTGAGGTAACTAACAAACTATAACTGTAATGCATGCAATAAAATATTTCTCTGAACAAATCAATCAATAAATTAAAAAGAATTTGACTGTGTAAAATAACTTGAAATCATATGTGAAGGCTTTTTGAACTTGACTTGGTTTTCCCTGCAGCTTTCAAGCTTCCCGTCGTCATGGGAACAGCCGAAATGACCTGGAAGATACCCTATGGAAAATGAATTCTATTCATGGAAATGAAGTTAATGGGCATCTTATGGGTACACCAACAACAGCTCTCCTTTCTATTCTGCACTGATGGCTAATAGCATAATGGCAATCATTCACTTATCTGCAGCTCTTCACAACAACTGTAACTGACCCTTTCCAATCAGACCTCTAGCAAACACTCCTAACCAATAAATCCTTTATTAAGCTTTCAGCACTTTTCCACCACCAGTGTTTGATATTTGTGGAGACAACCCCTAATTGCATTTTCTCTGGCAGGCAGGCAGGCAGAAAAACGTGATCTCTGGTTACCAGATGTTTTTACAAAAACAAATAAAACCTTTTAATCTTTATTAAATCACATTTTATTAAATTGCTTATACAGTAGCTAACATCTTAAAGTGCATTTCTGCCTCATAGTAAAAGATAAAAAAAATGTAAGTTTAAAATAGGAAATAAGTAAGAGGTTAAAATAACAAATAAAGCTGTATATGTTGTTTCGATTGTCCTGTTGTTTTTCTTTTTCTTTTTTGTTTTGCTCTATGGACAGCTGTGCCTCAAGGAGGTTTTAACATTGTATCTTTCCTCATTCATGAATCATTTCATTCCAGCCCATTCGGTGGAGGTATAACACATGATTACATCGCTCTGCTAACCACTAAAATAAGAAGAGGAGTGAGCTTATAGTTATTGTTTACAATTGCTGTTAAGGTCAAATTTGAGCTGTAGTGTTTGTAATGCTGTGGATGTTTGCCTGGTTAGCTTGGCATAATTAGCCCTTGCTGGTAAATGTTGTAACTAACTACACTTCTCTACAGTCATTAAAAAGTAGTGTGATTGTGATGATTTTTTATTATTATTGTAATTATTTACAAGCAATATATGAATTGCATTTATTTCATTGTGTTATAATAATATTTTCCATGTGTTCTGCCTTTGAATTTACAGCCTAAGATAGCTGCTAGTAAAGAGAGATTTTTACAGTGAGGTCAGCCAAACAGCATTGACACGATGTATTTTTTCACATGACATTTATGGCTCGGGTAATTGGCGTTATGTAATATAAATCTCTTTGGTGTTTTATCAGTGTTATTTTTGTATTGTTTAATGTTTTACTGCAGTAATTTCACTAAAACGAAAAAAAATAAAACTAAGCAGTATATATATATATATATATTAACCTACTTGTGCTACAATTTGAAAAATGATTATATGTTATCCAGTTTTATGTTTCCACTGTTGCTTCCTCTAGGCAGTATTTTAAGTATAAAAATAGACATCAAGACAATAATATTGCAATATGTACGTATTAGCTAGTTTTCCATCTAAACCCCTTTGTACCGAATCCACTATTTTTCTTATGCTGCTACTGGCCTTGGCTGACAAATTCTTTAAAAGGGTCACCCTTTCATTTTGTTTTGCCATCTTTGTTTCCAATAGCAATTGCAATGAATCTTTGTTTGATGAACTGTGCAGCACAGCACTATATTGCTAATATTGAGTGGTAAGTGGATGCTTTAGGTCCACAATATAATGAGAATGCATGTTGGTTAAGGCTTAAGTTACCGGTCACTCCTCTATCTTGCCTCAACAAAGCACCATCCCATTCAGTTAAACAATACTCTGACCTTATTTTTTTTATTTTATTTTTTTATCAATAACCATGATAAACAGTAGTGTCGAGAATGACCAATCACAAAGGTCTCTGGGTGAACCAGATAGCAAAAGCACACAACTTGCTGAAACATATGAGAGCAGGAGTTGCTTTACTTACAATGGCTTCCATACATCAATGTCTATGGGAATTGTTTGCCATTCTAGAGGTGGAGAAACAGCAACATATGGCAGAATGACGTACAATCGATATCTTGATGTCTAAATAATTGTGTGAGTTGGAATCAATATATTTATTAAGTGTTGTACAGTGAGAACTGATTGTATCCTTGATTAAAATAACTTAAGTTTTTATATTTAAGTATTTAATTTCTGCGCCACCAAATCAGAATTGCAAAAAAAATTGATGTTGACATAATATACATCTTGGTCTGCATGACTAATATATAAATGGCAGCATTTCCTGTACAGAATACAGACAGTTTCTGTAAATTCACTTTTGCTGGAATAATTTCAAGGGTCTGGCAAAAATGAACAGCAGTTGATTCGTTTCATTCTGTTCTGGTAAGATGCTTAATGACAAATTATTTCCTGCCTGCTTATGGTTTATAATTATGTATTAAAGTAGTGTAAATTGACTTCCCAGTGGCCTTTTGTGTTGTGTCCCCAAAAATCCTCTGTTTGCTCTTGAAGTAATTTAAATTATATTGAATAACTTGTTTTGATGAAGAAATCATGTATTAGTTTTTTCATAAACTAATATAGGAAGGCAACATGAAAATGCCTTTTGCATTGGTCTGTATTATAAATAATATTATTTAAAGATTTCAAATCCACAATGCATATAATTTGTTATTGTAAATTAGATTATTTAATGATTTCAAAGCCAAAGCAATTCTTTATTTTATTCAGTTGCTCAGTCTTATGTCCTCTTTCTCTCCCATCATTTTTGCTTTGATATTTTTTAACAGTGATCAATTTTGAAAGACCATTACCAAAAAATTTGGAAGATCTGATGAAACTGCCTACCAGCTGTTCTGTGATGTTATTTACCAGCCCATATTTGTGTCAGTTTTGATAAAACAAGGAAGGGAGGAAGATGAGGATGTGGAAGAGGATGCAAGCTGACGTTTGTGAGTATGTGAGGAAGGAAGAGAAAGCAAACACACAGAAGGGATTTGAAACATTTGAAGGTCTTGCAGGTGCTTTAAGTGACTTTGGTGAATAAATCGCCATAGGCCAGTACTATATCCTCCACAAATGCCTCACTGGCAATTCCTTTTGGAGCCCGTTTTCAATTATTTATAAAGGTACAGATTATTAATGAGAATGGTTAAGCATATAAAATGTCTAGCACACTATTTTGACACATTTATGGTGGACTAACAGGCCCAAGTGAATATTTTGTAATTATAATAACAAATTATATCTTTACTATGAGATCAGAGTTTAATTTGTACACTGCTGGAAGGGAACAGCAATATATTGTGAGAACGGTTAAACAAATTTTCTATTGTGCCTGAAAGAGTCCTGATGAATTAAGAAAGACTGCTCTGAAAAATCCCACTCACCCTCTTAGTTAATATTAATCTGATATTAATCTGATCTGCTGAGATGAAGGTAATCATATCTTGTCAGCTCTCCTTCATTAGCAACTGTCGTAAGAAATGAAATGATCTTGCTGAACTGTCATCACTTTACTGCATTGATAGTAACAGAAGATTTCTCCCCTACCAAGACCTGTCATATTAAAATAAAAAAGCTTAGCTATTCATGCTGTTAGGGTGTGTGTGACCCTGGACCACAAAACCAGTCTTAAGTTGCATGGGTATGTTTGTAGCAATACCCAAAAATGCATTGTATGGGTCAAAATTATACATTTTTCTTTTATGACTTCACTTGGACAACTTTAAATGTGATTTTCTCAACATTTAGATTTTTTTGCACCCTCAGATTCCAGATCTTCAAATAGTTGTATCTTGGCAAAATTTTGTCTGATCGTCATAAACCGTACATCAATGGAAAGCTTATTTATAAATTATGTATAATGTATAAATGTATAAATCTCAATTTTGAAAAATTGACACAAGACTGTGGTCCAGGTTCACACACACACACACACACATATATATATACAGTATAGTATATAAGTATTGGAACAATAAAGAAAAAATTGATTTATCTGCTGTGGAGTCAAGACATTTGCAAGTATGATCAAAAGATGAATATGCGACAAAACTACAGAATGTCACATTTTATTATTAGGTCCTTCGACACATACGTGCATTACCAAATAAAAAGGACCGCACTTTTACTTTCTCAAAAAATCTTATTCTGTATGATTTATACGGGTTTTGAAAAATGGGGACATGGTTTATGTCCTCATAATTCACCCTCTCCTTGTAATACCTGTGTCATACCCATGTCATTATACAGAGTTGTGTCCTGATATGTTACAAAAACAAGAGCACACACACACACACACACACACATATATATATGAGGACAGCAAATATATATATATATATATATATATATATATATATATATATATATATATATATATATATATATATATATACACCAAATAAAAAGGACAGCACTTTTAGAGTTCATCCCACTATTTGATGTGAGCATAAGTATTGGAACATTTGAATTTAAGGCAGATGTAAAAGATTAAAAGCTAATGTTTAGTTGCAGATCCCTTGCATGCAATCAGAGCAGTGAGTCTGCAACCCATAGACATCACCAGACTCTTGGTCTTATGCTTTGAAATGCTTTTCTCCAGCCTTTAATGCATCCAGTTCTAACTGTTGCTTGTTTTGGGGAGTTTCTGTCTTAAGTCTCCTCTTCGGCTGGTGAAATTAATGTTCGATCAGATTTTAATCTGGTGATTGATTTGGGTAATCCAAGACTTTACATTTCTTTGCCCTGATTAAGTCCTTGACTGAAATGGCAGGGTGTTTTGGGTCATTGTCCTGATCCAATATGAAGTGCTTTCTAATGGGTTTGGTGGCATTTTCTTGAATATTGGTAGCCAAGATGATTTTGTACCCTTCCAAATTCACTGCTACTGCCATCATACATTAAGTCATCATTACAATGAAGAGGTCCTGTTCTAGAGACAGCCATGCATGCCCATGCCATGACACCACCTCCACCAAGCTTTACAGATGAGGTTGTATGTTTAGGATCATTTACAGTTCCCTCTTTTCTCCACACTTTTGCTTTCCAATCACTTAGATAAAGGTTAATCTTTGTCTCATCAGTCCATCAACTCAGTTCCAAAACTCTACTGGGTCACATTTGTGAAGAATCTTGCCTTTCTATTTTTGGTGCTGATCAGAGGTTTGCATCTTGCTGTATAGCTTTTGTAATTCTGTGTCAAATTCTCCTGCGGACAGTAGATTGATAGAGCATCACCCCAGCTTTCTGGAGATTGTTGGTAATTTTACAGACATGTTTTATAGGGTTCATTTTCACAGCTTTTATGATTTGTCTGTCATCAACTACTGTTGTTTTACTCAGCCGATCAGTTCATCGTTGGTTGCTGATGTCACCAGTAGTTTCCAAGCTCTTGATTTCTCCATGCCCTTTGTTTTTCCTATGGTTCTAATTGACTTCCTCTTTTCTTTTAGCATCCAAATTGCTTGCTTTTCTTTCAGAGTCGGCTTCCTCGTCTTCATCCTGGTTTGTGTGTGTCATCATCGAATGCAAAACTTAGAATGCAGAAGCAATAGATATAACTGATAAGACACATTCCCTGCTTTTAATATCTGAAGAATAAATAGAACAGGACACAGCTGATCACTTATAAAGAACTGTGAAGCTAACTGTTCCATTACTAATGCTCAAATAAAAAAATGCTCACATTTTTTTTTTCGGTGCACTATTCCTTATATAAGAGAAGAGATGAATTGATAGCACTGGAGCAGTTCTTGGGTAATGAAATTATTCTGTTAAGAAAGTGCCATTCATTCTGTGGAAGAGGTATAAAAGTGATCAGCGCCAACAGCATCTGGCCAAATTTGAGATGTGAGCTAATAAATGTGTGAAGAGTCACAGCATGGGTGCTGTGTTAAATGGAATTATCACGCACAATGATGGGATGTCTGCCAATTATTTTCCTTGATTGAGCATTGGCCTTATCAGAATGACAGCAGAGGAATAGCCTCCATATCATCAACAGGCAAAGTTCTGCAGAACACGGGGAAGTTATAAAAATACATTTAACCAGGGTTGTTTACTTTGGCATATACACGAATGCCATTTTAACATGCTTTTTTGCACATTTTTGTAAAAAGCTGAACTCTTAAAGATGCAATTGTGTCACTCGACATTTGATGCTTTGCAATTTTATGGCATACGATTATGCAAATGTACATAGAAGTGAAAGAGTTAATGCTAGGTCACAGTTCATCAACTATGGCAGATGATAGGTAGAGAAATAGAGAGTGTGCCCATTTCCATATCACAATGAAAAATGTAATTTGGACTGTCTCTGTTTTTGCTCTTTTTCTTAAAGCCATTTTAAACTCCCTAATTAAACCTTACTAATGAAGTTAATAAGGGTCACTAGAAGACTTTTCCCAAAATCTTGGTTCAGTGATCAGCGGAGAGGGAATAATGGCATCAATTTGCATGCTATTCCACTCAGGAACACAAGTGAGCATGGCAATTTGGAATTTGGCTCTGCAACAATAAAAATAAAAGCATAATTAAACGTCTGCACTGTTCGGCCTTTCACTGGGGGTTGTTGGGAAAATTGCGCATTAGTGTTTTTTGCTAGCACAATGACAAGACTCACAAAGTCTTTCTCAATGCGCCTCAGTGTCTGATCTGACTCTCTTCCTGTGGAATTGCAAAGGAAATGTTAGATTGTCATGTCACTAAGGAACTCTCTCTGTGAAAAGGAAGAGGAAAATCATCTGGGATAGTGAAAAACACACATCATGTTATCTTATTTCCAAGGAAGAACCTAAACTGTGTACATATAGAATGAAGCTTTTCATACACTTTCATTACTATTTCATAAAGGACAATTTCTTTTATGTATGAGCAAGACCTACAATATTAGTCCAGTCAGTGCTGTACGGGGTTTACAAATATATGAGAGAAAACCATCAGTATTCTGGTAATCTGATTATTTATTAGTGTTATTCATTATAATTTCTTCTTAAATTTAGAATCTCATTTTCTCAGGTATGCTTTGATTAATAATGCATAGAAAAATACCAGTCTGGTGCAGTACAGCATAACATTCCCTTTTATGCTTGTTTTTGTTGATTTATATTTGATATACAGTTATTGATGCAAATATTTTCTTCCCATTTTGCTATGTGACAAATAAAAATAAAATGCAATTCCAATCTGGGAGACGAGGTTAAAACATGTCTTAAAAATTCTTTACATCTGACTTTCAAATGTTGGGCGCCATGACTCATTTAGCTGCGTTTAACTTTAAAGTTAACTTTATCTATGAATGAACAGATCATGCTCTTTAAAAATGAACCAAATTTGCATCGCAGTTGCATCGGGAAGTTAATATAGCCAATATTCCAAGTCTGGTTTCAGGGATCACAAAGCATTTTTATATTTGTAGAAGTGCAAAAATCTGTTTAATTTGATTCCATTTAAATCTCTAATAATTTTTTTTACTAATAGTAACTTTTTAATCAATTTAATAGCATTTTTAAACACACCTTGACAGATATTATTGAGAAATATGTCTCACAAATAATACAGTAAAAAATACACAAATACATTGAAAGGATCTCAAGAAAACATTAAAATACATCTTTGCAATGACCACATACAATTTACTTAAAGCCAACTAGTATTGTTGTAACACATAGAACAATTATGGTGTATTCATTCATATTTATTCATTCAAGTATGGTCCCATAATGAACATGTTTGTAAAATATAGTGAAATATTTTTAATGAGGTTATATTTAATTCTTATTTAGTGAAAAATAAATGATTAGGAAACATGAACATTGTAAGCATAACTGACAGTTCATAATATGCTGGAGTCTGACATTGCTTATTTATAATTATACTTTCGGACTTTGCACAGTGTCTGTGCGAGAAGGACCCACCTCGGGACTCGGCCATAAAGCCAGTGCTGGAGCGGTCTCATATGTATTAGGCCAAGTGGTGTAAGTGCCCCAGGAGCCTCTGAAAGAGTTTCAGTTGGACCGCTGTCCTGCTCTTGAACTTATTCAAGCAGGCTAGCACCGACCGCGCACGTTCCTCTGTGAGGCGTACAGTACTGTCTGTTCGACCGAATCCAACTCCATATCGAAAAAAGAGATCTCTTTTCCGAGGTGACCTGAAGGCCCAACAGGCTCAGGTGCCGGAGCACCACATCCCTGTGCTCGCACAACTGATCTCGAGACTGTGCTAGTATCAGCCAATCGTCTAAGTAGTCGAGAATGCGAACACCCTGCTCTCTGAGAGGAACGAGAGCTGCCTCTGTGACTTTCGTAAAGACACGGGGAGACTGGGACAGCCCGCAGGGCAGGACCTTGTACTGATATGCCAGTCCTTCGAACGCAAACCGCAGAAAAGGTCTGTGGCGCGGAAGGATGGACACCTGAAAGTACATGTCCTTCAGGTTGATCGCTGCAAACCAATCTTGGGGACGGACACACCCGAAAATGCGTTTCTGTGTCAACATTTTGAATGGTAGCCGATGGAGGGCCCGATTCAAAACTCGCAGATCCAAGATTGGTCGTAACCCACCGCCTTTCTTGGGTACAATGAAGTATGGGCTGTAAAAGAGGGCGGCAGCGCAGCTGAATCTTCGTCCGACAGCTCTCCCTCTGATGCTGAGATCGACATCCGGTCGGGGGGAGGCCCACTGGATACCACTGGTACGCTCGCTGTAGAGGGCCCAGTGCGTTCCGTGGGTTGCTCCACTGGATCGGAGGTGCAAGAGGAGTGGTGGTCCCCAGAGGGTTGGTTCACTGCGGGGTTTGCCACCACTGTGACCCTCAAACCATTCGCGCTACAGCCGGAAGTGTGTCGGCCGGCAGAATGAGCCCCAGATCGTGGCCGCGGCAACGGGACTCCGCCCCCCTGAAGGTAGCGAAGCCTGGTTCGCAGCTGCGAGATGGTCATATTCCCGCAGTGAGAACATGACTCATCCACGAAAGCCACCTCAGCGTGCTCGACGCCCAGACACGTGAGGCAGCGATCGTGACCATCACCCGTTGCCAGGTAACGACCGCACCCAGAAACGCACGGGTGAAACGGCATCCTTATAAGGACGATCCGTCGTCTTTACAAAGACGCACCCGTGAAGCTCTTTTAGAGAAGTTTGCTCTTTAGGAAATGCTCTTTTAGATTGGTCTATCGAAGCGATATCCCATATTCGTCAGTCACAGACATTGTTTTGCTTTTATGAATCGATGACTATGATACATAAACTTTACATCCAAATGAATGAATTTATAACTGATTATTTTCATTTTAATATTGAATTCCAAACTGATAATAATCACTTTAAGCAGAAAATTGCAAAGTAATGAATGTAGCGGGTCTCTGTAGCTCAGTGCTAGAAATATTTATGTTATATATAAGCGTCATCCTTACACTGCTTTTTTTTTTTTGCATTTGTTCTTAAAGATATAATTAACCAGTTTGGTTGAACTTCTCTTGATCCAATTTAAGAGCGCTCTTTAAGTTAATCCATATGTTTAATTTACTCTCAGAGTGAAATCCCAATAAAGAAGATGGGAAATGGGTAGTGAGTCTGTTTAATCAATCATTTAGATCCTGCTTCTGTGGAACAGTTACAATCGATTTTTGAGGAGTTTAGTCTGACGTGTCTTTTCACTTCACTTCATGATGCTAAAAGATGCTATTTATTATGCTCCGTGCTGTTATATGCAGGGTGTAAAAAGTATAAATTATGGGTACTGTCAAAATTTTACTTAAAAGTCAAAATATATAGTCAGAAACATACCTTGTGATTTGAAATATGCTTATAAAATCAAGAGCCATTGAAACTGTTCTCATTAAAGTAACTTGGAAACTGTGCAAATCAGCCTTTTTTTAACATCAGGGGGATGTTAAACTGACACCAACCTCTTGAAATGTATTACTTGAAATAGTTGTAAAAAGTGTCAACTAAGTCAAGTTAACATTTAACATAAATATAAAAACATAAAACGCATTGCTTTAGGTCAAAGAATATGTGTTGTGAGATATGAGATATCTCTTTACAAGGACAAATTAGTTATCACTAATTACATTTTGTCATTAAAATGGATTTTATTGTTTTGAAAGAAAGTGGAAAAGGGATTTGACTTGTTCAGTAAATAAGACCAAAATGCATTATGATGACCAATGAAATACATACTTTGAAGGTCTAAGTGAAAGTGTGTGTTGATTAAAAGTGCAAAATAATACCTTAAGGGCCACAAGATCACAAAATAAAACCTTCTTTAAACTCATTGTATAGGGCACTAAATCATGTAATGTTAAGGTTTGATGCTTTTTTATAGTTCAGGAACTTCATGAAGGCTCAAAACGTGGCTCAAATGTCCACTGCCTGTTTTAGTCCAGAAGCTAATGGCAGTTGCCACATTTACAGTTGATATTTTGTCTTCATGACTGAATGATTATTCCACAACATTACACTGGGTATAGAAAATAATTACCCCCTTTCAAATAATGATGCAGTGTTTAAAATAACAAAATATTTGCTGGTGAATTTAAGAATGATACACAGCATATATTCTGCCACAACGATCTTTTCATTACTATGACTCATATATTGGAAGGTGAGGGGGGAATTTATATTCATGTTGAATACTAATCTGTTTATGCACATATTAATCTAATCACCACAGTTTACCCTTGAGTGTGCGACCTCTCTGATCTATAATCATGGACATTAACATTCACCGGGAAGAGCCATGTCTTCCATTGCTCCTAAATTGAATATATTGTCATTGTCTGAGAAATAGAAAGTGATCATAGGCAATGGAAATGATTTCAGTGGCATCTCTATAATACGCTTGTCCCCATGGTGAAATCAAAACTGCTTTCCCGAACATTCATTTACTGTATTAAGTGCACTTTCCATCTGTGAATTTTCATCATTTGATTGGATGATAAATGAAATAAGATTGAGCTGAAAAGCAAACCTGCCATTATACAATAATGGAAACCTTTAGTCCAATTTTTTTGTACAGATCTGATATTTTATACAGGCAGAAATTGTGTTTTGGTTGAGGAGAAATATAATTAGTGTTCATTTATCAGTGAGATATCCATTCTTTTCTGTTTGCAATAAGAATAATGTTTAAAAAATGAAGCAAATTTCATTCTTGGGCTCAAGCAACACTGCAAGCGTTGGAAAAAAAACATGCATGCAATATATACAACAGTAATCCCTCTGTCTTGCCTGCTTCAATAACCGCTCGTATACCCAGCTGGGTCACCAAACACTTCAACTGAACCTAAATGTGAGTCACCAGCAACCCTTATGTTGAGATTTTGACCAATTTGGAGAACAAATGCTAAATGCAGACTCCTGTTTTGTGGCTATGTCCGTTGGCAACAGCAGGTGTACTCTTCCTGATGGAAGTCATGCGGATAGCAGAGGTGCTCTGGAGGTAGCTGGTGTTGTGCTCTTGGTATTTGCGCTGTCTGCACAGCAGCTGGTTGTTGAAGTGCCTTCGGAAGCTCTCGCTCAGTAGGTACAGGGCAAATGGGTTCACACAGGAGCTGGAGAAACTCAACACGCGCGCCACAAGCGTGATGATGAGGTGTGACAGTGAAGAGTCGATCTGTCGATAGTTGAATGAGCGGTACATGTAGAGAATGTGGTTGGGGAACCAGCAAAGTGCGAAGAGGCCCACAAAAACCAAAACGATCTTTGCTAGACGCTTCCTCGTTTCCGTCTCAGAAGAGAGAAGAAAAAAATGACACATTAGACCACTTGATAAAGCACAAGGTGCATTTTAGATGAGAAAAAGGTCAATAAAAATGCATGCAGGTTCAGTAGTACATCCTCTATCCTGATTCTTAACCCAGTAATTGATTGTCATTTGCTGAAATCAAGTTTAGTTCTAACAGGTATTCTTTTCAGCAATTTATGTTTTACCTATATCATTAACATGTTTTTTTGAAGTAAGTCTCTTTAAAAGGCTTAACAAGGCTGCATTTATTTGATCAAAAATATAGCAAAAACAGTACTATTGTGAATTTTTATAATTTAAAATGATTTTTTTTTCTGTGATGGCAAAGCTGGATTTTCAGCAGCCATTACTCCAGACTTTAGTGTCACATGATCCTTCAGAAATCATTCTTATATGATGATTTGATGCAGGCTGAAAACAGTTTTTTTGAGGGGGGGGGGCATATTAAAACAGAAAATGATTATTTTAAATTGTGATCATATTTTTGTCTGCATTTTTGGTCAAATAATTGCAGCCTTGGTGAGCATAAGAGACTTCTTTCAAACATATTTAAGAAATCTTAATTATTCCTAACGTGGTAGTGCATGTTGCTTTGTGCTTTGATTTTATCTTATTTTATTTTCCAAAGAATAAGGAAACTCATACTGGTTTGGAATAATGTGAGGGTGAGTAAATAATGTCTGAATTTAAATTTTTAGATATGTATTTTTCTTTTTTCTTTTTTTTTTTATCAGCCGGTTTCAGAGAATCTGCTGTGCTAGCAATGTTTAATTGTTCAATGAAGTACATGCAGTGCATAATACAAGAGATTATATCCCAATAAAGCCATTCATACCATTCATGCCATTCAGAGAAATGAATGATAGATGGATGAGAAAGACTGCATTGTTTTGCCCTGTGAAATGCATAATTACTTACAACCAGAAGAGATAAGAGCTGCGGTAAACCTCAACTAGGATGATATATTGTATTATCAAGGGCAAGAGGGAGTGGAAAATTTTAGCTGCCTTGAAAAAGCTGCTTAAAGAGATTATCAAAGAGAATATCTGTCATCCTTAAGGACCCTTGGCACAATGCTGAACTGATGATTCACAGCCCAGCAAAAGATAAAGTGCCCTGTCTCAACAAAACTGTCAAGGGAACATTTTCTAAAGGGTGTCCCTCAGTTCAATAGTGGATCATTTTATAGTTTCTCTAAAAATGTTTAGAGAAATTAACCTCGTATTAGATCATCATAAAGGGCCAATTCCATTTCGGTTACAACAATTTGACATTGTTTCTAAATAATGGGTAAGGGTTATATGTATTATGAACTGCATTAAGAATGCCTTTTGAACTTTAATTGAATTCCTGAATTTGATTAAAGAGTTGTTATTTCTTTATAATTATTTGTGAAATTTGTTATCAATTTCTGAGAAAAGTAAATCCAAAATGCTACTTTTTTTTTAATTATAAAAGTAATCTTGGGTGGACAACTCCAAAAATGGAATAGACAGATAATCGGATGGATGGATAGAAGGATGGATTCATATAATAGAAAGATTAAAAAATCAGACAGATAAATAAACATCAGATAGATCTGACAGATAGATGAAAAATAAGATACTGTATGGAGTGTATGCATTCAACAGTGTGAGCTTTATGCCCTTCCCCTGGAACCTCTTACCTGTCTTTTGGAGTGCTCACTAATCTCACCTGGCATATCGTGAGCACTCTTGTTAAGTGTCCTCGCAATGTGGTAGTAATAAACAGAGATAATGCTCAAAGGGATGAGGAAGTAGACAAGGAATATCATAATGGAGTGAATCTTAGGATGCATCTCGTTGGAGAGTGGATACGGTACACAGGCGGTGAATGTCATGTTCTTGTCTGGCATATGAACCACCTGCGAGAAGACCGCCTCAGGGATAGCCAGCAGCACTGAGACAACCCATATAGTGACAGCCTTCAAGCAGGTCCAGAACACTGCGCTGGAGGTCTGGATGTCCATGGGATTCACAATAGCTTTGTGTCTAAGAGAAACATATGTGAAGAATTGTCAGCACACAGATTGCTGTGCAATTCATTCAGGTTGAGGATGTATGAAATTGCTTTGTTTATCAACAATTTTTCATTGCTTGAGGGAAAACAACACTGTGGGCTCTTATCTGAAGTCAGATTTGATTCTCTGCTGAGGTTTATGGTTAGTCCACCCCAGAATGTGTGCCTGTTTAAACAGTACTTGACCCATTATTATTAAAACAGCGGTTTTGAGACGTGCGTTTTAAGTGTTACAACTCAGTGTCTTATTCAGTTTCATTCCATGTTGTTAAAATTACTGCTGTCATCATACAGGGATACATTTCTCTTATTGGATAAGCTTATTATGTGACAGTCTTTGAAGAATTTGACTACTCTTTCAGCACAGACACAATCGGACATAGACACTGTGAAACATTTGCATTAATGTTTATTTATTTATGTACAAACAGCAGTATTTCCGAGGGTCGTGGCACTTTTAAATGATCATTTTCAAGCGATAAGAATAATTGTAACTAACATTTTTTTTATTTTTATTTTTTTTACTTTGCCACTACAGATTTTTGGAATTATAAATTCAGAATATTACAGTGTGAAATCAGTGTAGAATTTTTTTTACATTCATTATATATTTAAATAAATGTTATAAAATATTTTGAAACTATATATATTTACAATGTGATTTGTGCTATACATTTAATAATGTAACAAATATATATATATATAATTTTTAATCATATGTTACTTCTCTATACTTGAACCTAAATAACTTTTACACTGGGGATCAGCAGTAAGTCTAAAACTACATGATCAAAGTCATAAATGATTCATCTCTAAGTTAATGTTTTGTTTTTTTTTCCTGAAGAAAAGATTTATAGAAAATACGATAGTTCATCTGTGCACATCTTTCCGATATTCTGCTGGAGCTGCAAAGCCTACAGACAGAATACACAAAAACCAATAGAGTAAATTCATGGTGGAAAATTGGTTGCTTTTGTTCCAACTAACTTGTCTGTTTTCTCCTATTGACAAACCAACATGTTTTGATCTATTTGACAGTGTCCTTTAGACATTCTGCTGATATCATTTCTAAAGTAAATGGAAGTCTCATACGACAGCATCATTGCCCTGACTTCTCTCCTCTACCAGGTTTCACTGCCCCAGGTTTGCTTTTTCCTCTCTCAGTGAAAACGGACTGCCCTGCCTCAGGCATGAGTTAGCCGGGGACTGCCACAATCACAGCTTGATTTCTCCCTGAGAAAACAAGTCCCAACTGAACATACAGTATGAACTCACTGAAATGCAAATTAACTTAATTGTATTTCATGCATGACTGAGTACTGAATAAATTCTAATCAGATCAAGTCTTTAAAACAATCGTTTGGGTGACGTTAGAAATCGTCAATGCACTTGTCGTCCTTCCTCAAATCTATAATTTTAGACTTAATTCCTTTGGCCAGGTAATTCATTATCACAAGCAGCTGAACATTGACTACATTTTGCATCACGATTGTCATTTTGGGGAACAGAACTGTTAATGTAGCCTACAAATCAATAGCAATAAATGAGAACTGCTTGGACCCCAGGGTGATGGCATAATCAACTTTTAGGTGCTCCAAACAACGAACAGACAGAGCAACAAATCAGACTAAGAAAGGTCATCACCTTTAGCAAGGGCCCCCCAAGCACTGACACAACAATGAAGTATAACACAGAGTATGTGAAACAGAGTGGACATATGTCATCTTCACCACGGATCCTGAGCTATATTTTTAATGCTATTAATTTCCACTAATGCAGCCAGAAATGAGCTTGTCAATAAATAAAACAATATATTAGGGTGTCAAATATCATTTAGGATTTGAAGCACTGCAATCTACTAATGTAATCTTTGAATTATAAAGATATTCCTACTTTCAGTTACCGTTTACTGGAAGAAATATTAGGGAATTATTATCCCAATGTATGTGGAGATTTCTTTTAATAAACAATTTTTTTTTTACTAAGCTTTATCCAAAACACTCATCTCTTGGCTGTAATGATGCCTCTGTTATTGACAACAGTCTTGGTCCAATTTGGTTATGAAAACGCTGCATTTCTAAAATAAAAATTCACTGCAGTGAGAGTAAATCAGAATAATAATGTCAGAGGTAGGCTGTAAAGATGACTTCCGACCTTCCAAACAATATTTATGTGTACAGAAAATATAAAATACCAAACTAAATAATAAATATTTTATGAACCTTCCAAATGTGTGCTCTGTGCTCATCTAACCCCATCACTCTGTCTAATGTCAAAAAAATGAACAGCATTTTTGTTGTTGAGAAATATATCTGAGCCATGAATCAAATGTAATACAGAATTCCTGCAGGCTGTTTGCCAAATGCTGTATGATATCTACATCATCACGATTAGTTCCTCTGTAAATCAAAGTAATTTGCATTTGCCCTCAGCTACAGGTGCTTAATAAGGAATTCTATGATGTTTAATGACTTAAAGCAGTAAATAGAGATATTGTTCTTATTCAAAATAGTTTTAAAAACGTTTATTGCTCATTTCTCTTTTTTATGGTTAAAAATCATAATCTTATATCTAAACGTCATTATCTTCACAGTAGTGAATGTGGCAGTGATTGCGGTGGTACAATGAGGATTTTTTTTTACAATTTACAATTTTTTTTACCTGTCCGCGCTAAGTGCCGTGAGAGTGAACACGGAGACTCCGACCGAGGTGAGCTGGATCACCGGGATCATCTTACAAGCCACCGTTCCAAAAATCCACTCCTCGTAGAAATACCTGAACGCGTCCACTGGTACACAAGTGACCAAAAGCAAAAGATCTCCCACGGCCAAGCTTGAGATGAAAATGTTTGGTACACTTCTCATCGCGCTGGTAGTGATGAATATTTTCACAAGAGTAATATTGCCCAGTAAACCAACGGTTATGATAAGTATGTAGACCGACGGGATAACGCACTGAATGATGAAATGCACCGTTTCCCCTCCATCTGATGTCCAGTCATCTGTGAAGTTCTCATAAACTGAGGTATCCTCAGAGAAAATGTTATCCATATTTTGTTTTAGTGGTTAGAAAGCAGAGTATTTGAAAGGGCTTCCAGCTGGGGAGAGAGGGATAGAAAGCGCTGTCCACCAAACTTAGTGCTGAAATGAGCGATGTCTTCAGCCACGTACCTAAAAGTTGACTGGCTTCTTTGACGGACAGGAGCAAGTAAAGGGGGAGCATGTGGCAAACAATTTTAACATTTAACCCTTTAGACAAACTATTGTGTATTGATGTTATTAACACGTGTTTTAGACTGCTAGTAAAAATCCAAAAGTGAATAGTATTTCTCGTTTTCTCATTTAAAAAAAAACGCTCGATAATGACACTCTTCTGTAGCTACTTTTTGGGTTAATCACTTCTTGCAACATCTACACTTTTCTTCAACTGTATTTATTTGACGTTGAATTGACTCAAACTGAATAACTAATAATAATGCTGGCTTCTGTAAAACTAGCTAAATTGAACTCATTTCAGAATAGATTAACTTTACATTTTTTATTGAACTTTATCAACACTAAACTGACTTAAGCTAAATAATGTCACTGTTGTCTTATAAGATCTGTTTTACAGAATCTGAATTGTCTCATTATTGAGTTTCCATAATTGCTTATGCTATTTTTCTGTTTATTACTTTGAACCTGTCTTGAAACAATCTGTATTATATAAGGTGTTATAGAATAAAGGTGACTTGACTTGGCTTGACATAACCAGTCATTTAATACTAGGATGTATTAATTTATCGCGACTGGTCTTTGTGTATTTGAGTTGGTTCTGGCAACTTCCTGTTTAACTATTAAGTATTAATTAGAAAACAAGTAAGCATAATATATATTATTAAAGGTACACATGTTCAATTGGCTTGCCATAGGAGCTACCGCTTCAAACCAAACAGTTCTAAACCTATCTATCTGTCTGTCTGTCTGTCTGTCTGTCTGTCTGTCTGTCTGTCTGTCTGTCTGTCTGTCTGTCTGTCTGTCTATCTATCTATCTATCTATCTATCTATCTATCTATCTATCTATCTATCTATCTATCTATCTATCTATCTATCTATCACCTTTCACTATCTTTTTAAAAGTGTATTTATTTATATATTTATTAAAACGAAGCCCTAACTCTGAAAGAATGGTGTTGGTCATATGGTGCGGTCGCTCATCAGTAGCGCAAAGTAGGATTGTGCTTTCTGGCCTCGTCAGGTACAGCTTTTGTTCGCGCGTTCCCTTATCGGGGTTCGGCTGGAGCTTTTTCATGCTCTTTCTATGACTCGCAGGGGGGATTTGCTGAGGGAAGAATTGCAATAAACACGTAATCAGAAAACCAACTGGGTCTGGACTATAGAGTAGAAAAACGGGTATATGAAAAAGAAAGATAGAAAAGGAAATTCTCCAGTCCCTTGCAAAACACGTGGAGAACACTTTTTATTTTTTCTATTTTTTGACTTGTGTTGTGTGTCACTGGATAATATAACCAAAGAATTACATAAAGAGATGTTTTATTCAAACCTCCATTTAGGTCTGCAGTCTCATCCCTATAGGGATAAGCAGCCACTGAAAACAGACATTTATGGATAATAAGTGTTAATGTCAACGGTTCCTTGTCCAGACAGATCTTGAAATCGGATTTTGTAAGGAACAACCTTAGTTGGACAGCCACTGGCCAATCTCCACCAGGCTCGAGTATCGAATGGCTGTCCACTAAGGTGCAGACCACAACGGTTGTCAATGTCTACAAGCCCCCACCATCAATGCTGACCATGACATCACTTCCACTGGCACCTGCACCCGCCATCTATGCAGGGGACTTTAACTGCCAACACATAGACTGGGGTTACAGTCATACTACACCAAATGGAGAGACATTAAGCCAATGGGCCTCCAGTGCCAATGCGTTGCTACTGTTCGACCCCAAAGAACCTCCAAGCTTCTTTTCAGCACGCTGGAACACCCACACCAACCCGGACTTGGCTTTCGCTGTGTGGCACACGGCTCAAAAGCCAGAGAGACGTGTCCTGGATAGGTTCCCCCGCTCACACCACCGACCGTCCATCATAAAGGTCCCATCCCTGGTGCAGCCAGTTGCAGGGAAACCCGTCAGGAGATGGAACTTTCGTAAGGCAAATTGGCAGTCGTTCACTGAGGAGACAGAAAAGACATCATCCTGTCTCCCAGACCCAGACAACGCCGACATGGACGCTGGGTATGCAGCCTACTGCAGAGTACTCCTTGGGGCAGCAAGGAAAACCATCCCCCGTGGCTTTAACACAAACTACATCCCGGGCTGGGATGGAGAGTGCAGCCACCTCCTGCATGTCCACCAGCAGGCAAGCTCCAGGGAGGAAGTGGAAGAATCTGCAACGGTACTTCTGCAGAAGCTAGATGCCACCCGAAGGTCAAGGTGGACAGAAGTAGTTCAGTCAATTGACTTCACCCACTACAGCCGTAAAGCGTGGCGGACAATAAACCAGCTGACAGGTAGAACACCATCGACCTCCCGGTGCCCAATAACAGCAAATGCCATCGCATCCCAGCTCCTTAAGAACAGCTGTTTCCCTGATGCTGATAAGAACTTTGCCGGCACAACATCACACCAGGTGACTTCCCTGTGTAGAGCAGCTAGTGTGGACGCCAACTTGTCAGGGGAATTTACAACAGCTGAACTCCAGACTGCCTTAAATAAAGCCAAACAAGGGAAAGCACCAGGACATGATTACATCCACCCTGAGTTTGTGACTCACCAGAGTGTAAGAACATCTGTATGGCTCTGCTCATTCTACTCGACATGCCTTCGGAGGTCCAAGCTCCCGAAGATATGGCGCCGCGCTGCTGTCATAGCCCTTCCAAAACCAAACAAGCCTGCTGAAGACCCCAAATCCTACCGACCCATCTCATTGCTCTGCGTCCCATTCAAAACCCTGGAGAGGCTGATCTATAATCGTATCGAGCCAATATTGGACCCTCAACTCCCACGGGAACAAGCTGGCTTCCGGCGCGGTCGGTCAACGGTTGACCAGGTGACACTGCTCACCCAAGACATTGAGGACAGCTTTCAGGAAAAACGGGAAGGCTGGAGTAGTGTTGCTTGATCTCACAGCCCCTTACGATACCGTCTGGCACCGCGGACTCCACCTAAAGCTACTAAAGATCATTCCCGACCGGCACATGGTGAAGTTCATCATTGAGATGGTGACGAACCGCAGCTTCACCTTAAAGACCAGCGACGGTCAATGCAGCAGGCTTAGAAGGCTGAGGAATGGTGTTCCGCAGGGTTCTGTCCTCGCACCGATGTTATTCAATATCTACATCCACGACTTACCGGAAACAACATCCCAGAAATATGGTTACGCTGACGACCTGGCCATTATGACGAGACGACAAACATGGGAGCAGATGCAGGCCAGCCTAAACCAGGACATGGACACCTTGGCAGCCTACCTGCGTGAGTGGCGTTTACAGCTCAGCATCGGCAAGACAGTTGCAGCAGCTTACCACCTGAACAACAGTGAAGCCAGACGGGAACTGGACATATTCGTTAATAACAAGCGCCTTGAGTTCCAGCAAGCCCCACGGTACCTTGGCATACGCCTGGATAGATCTCTAAAATTCAAACAACACCTTGAAGAAGTGACGGCCAAAGTGTCATCAAGGGTCGCAATAATTCGACGTCTCGCTGGTACTAGCTGGGGTGCAACTGCCAAGGTGCTTCGAATATCAACAGTAGCTCTCGTCTTCTCCACAGCTGATTACTGTGCCCCAGCCTGGTGCAGAAGCCCACACGCCAGGAAAGTCGACATTGCCATAAACACCGCCCTTCGGACTATAACTGGCTGCCTGAAATCTACCCCTGTCTACCATCTGCCAACATTAGCGGGAATTGCCCCGGCCGGCCTCCGACGAGAGGCTGCTACCCTCGCTCTTGCAAGGAAAGCCCAAAGATACAACTGGCATATCCTGCACAATACCACCACAACAGCACTGCCTCCTCATAAACTGAAGTCCCGCCACCCGTACAACAAGGCGGCACAAGACCTGCTCAGGTCCATCCCTGAGGACCTGTCTACAGAGGCATGGCTCGCGGCAGCCTGGAAGCAGGAGTGGGAGTCAGCAGGGCCCTCACGAATCCACCGTTACATCCATGACCCTGGAGGCACTCTTGAAGGAGAGGATCTGCCACGCCGGCAATGGACTCTGCTAAACCGCCTGCAAACTGGGGTTGGACGTTACAAAGCATTGATGAGGAAGTGGGGCCTGGAGGACAGAGCAGTGTGTGAGTGTGGGGAGCCAGAGCAGACCGCTGAGCACATAATCACCACCTGTCCACTGTATAAACCACCGTCGGAGGCCGGCCTCTTCGACGTGGGACCTGAGATGAGAACGTGGCTGAGTTCTACTGAGCTGGACATTTGATGACGACACACGAAAGAAGAAGAAGTTGAAATCGGATTTTTTAGTTGGCCTTGGTCTCAGAACTAATTTATCATGGTCATGTCTGTACTGCTTCTTAACTCGTCTTTGTGGCTTTATGCTGAATACAAAGACTTTTAAGCCTCGGTAGCCAGTTAGAAACTGAAGGCTGAATTCAAACTTTGAGAAACTTATTCAGGAATGATGCGGTGTAAGTTCTGCTCCATTTAAGATCAGCAAATGGAACAGACAAATTCTCAATTTGACATGAGCCTTGCATAACTGAATGGGTTTTAGACAACTAATGAAAAGTATCACTCGTTGTCTGTCTCTGTAGCAGGTCTGGTTACTCATCTTGACTCACATCCTATGAACTATCAGTTCTGTCTGTCTGTGTTTACCGCAACACAGATGTTGTCTGATGTAAATGTGTCCTTTGGTAATAGGCTAAATGGATATAATTCGCCACTTGGGTTGCATGCCATCATTTGTTGATTTAGTGACATCTGCTGGTATTTTTTAGACGCTCTTGATGCAACGTTAATACTGGACACAGAAAATCTAATTAGAGAACAGTGCAATTGAACTATTTAGTTGCAGTAAGGTACATGCTGTTTATGGTTTTCCTTCTCCATTTTTTAAAAATTTTTTTAATAAATGGTGTTTTTTTTTCAATGACTTTTTATTCTCAGAAATAATGCAGAAACACTATAAACAGACAAAACCATTTTGCGCTTAAAAATAAAAACTCATATAATAGAGTCATCCATTATGCCATAATCTCTGTGAGCTAACAAAACAATCAAGCAAGGTCACATATGAAGCATCACTTTGACTGACAGCTATGCTTGCGTGTGCACCACGTGCGCAATGACCGTGTGACCGCCAGACCCCGGCACTCTTATTTCGGTAATTATTAGCATCTCTGTGGCCATAATGATCTATTCTTTCTTACGTTTCTTTGATGCCTCGCTTGTCTGTTTGCTCTCTGGTTTATGACTCGAAAAAGCTTGCCGTCAGAAAGGCGCCCCCAACATGCCGCTTTTCCAGCAGGTCTGTCTTTCCCTCGGGACGCAGTGACATGAGAGCAGGACCTCGGTTCTGATTTAAGAAGGGGGATGAACAGCACTCCGCCTGGATTACGGTTGGTGTGTGGACTTTTATTAGACGATTTAACGCTTGTGAAACGTTTCTTACCGTGAGAACGTTACTCGTGCTGTAGTTTTAGAGAAGAGAGAATGCGGGTAAGTCTAGGGAAACTTTCACTAGGCCTATTAGCAATTAACTGATATAGATGTATAGCTATATAGTATATAGAAGTTATATGTAATAAAGAACGAAAATTGTACAGGTATATACATCAGTACCAGGTCTACAGGTGTCTTAAAGAGTCTCAAAATCTCAAGATATCATTACTCAGCCATCCTTTGTTTTGACATTGTTTTACAAAATGCACTTGTCGTAAATGTCATTTATTACATTGATTTGAATAGCTTGTTTAAGTTCTGCTCAGTAATTTGTGTTATTTGTTAATTGTTGTTTTCCATTATGTGATCTGCCCAGTGATACAATTGCATTTCATTGCAATTGTCATGGTTGCTCTGTTCTATTGTGAGATACAAGAGTTGTTTTTTCGCTGACAGAGTTGAATAGGGATTAGCCTATGGGCTGACCACATGTCCTGTGGCCTTTGTTATTTTTCTTTTTTGTTTTTGGTCGGGTTTTTTTTGCACTGAGTGAGTAAATTGATGAAGGCACTGTGGATAAAAAGAGAATGCATTGACAAGGGGTTTCTAAAGCGAAAGGTCATTTGAAGGTACGCAATTGCCATCTGCCTCTGCCTGAGGCTAAAAGACTGGCAATGATGGTGACAAGTTAATGTTGCAAAGTTGTGAAGTCAAACTATGTCATTAAACTACATCAAAAACTTTTATGAAGGATGTGTAAGTATGTAATGTACAGTTTTATCTTTATATTCAAAATTAGAAAAATGTAATATAAACATAATTTTAGTGGATACATGTCTGGTCTTCCATTTGTGTGTTATAATCTTTTCATTGCATATTTCAGCTCAGGCCTCCAACAGTGATAGGCCAGTTCCACACTCTGTTTTTTGGCTCTGTGCGTACATTTTTCCTTGGAGTCCTTGGATTCGCCGTCTATGGCAATGAGGCCCTCCACTTCAGCTGTGATCCAGACAAAAGGGAAATAAACCTTTACTGTTACAACCAGTTCAGGCCTATAACACCTCAGGTAAAAGTGCTTGAAAATATTTTGAGTTAATAACCTGCTATTGTGGTATCAAAATATGCATGAAATGACAGGTATAAATTGATTATTCCTGTAGAATTAATAGGGAAGAAAAACCCCAAAAGATTAATTCTGAGAAGCAAACAGCTTTTTATTAAATCATTAATTCATTTTTACTGATCTAAACATGAAACTAAACATGTAAGATTTGTAGTTGAGGTATCTGGCAACATACTGTATCTTAAAAAAAACTATTTTGGATATCTAATAATCAAAACATAGATGTAAAAAAAAAAAAAGCTGTCCTAGTAACTTTAAGATTTGAAGCTTACTTATCTGTCACTTCCACTGAAATAAATTGAAGGAATAGCTCATTGAAAATTTGCTGAAAGACTGACTTACCCACAGGCCATAAAAGATGTAGAAGAGTTTGTTTCTCGGTCGATTAACCTGATTTGGAGAAATTCAGCATCACTTGCTCACAAATGGATCCTCTGCAGTGAATGAGATTCAAAACAGCTGATAAAAATATCACAATAATCCACAAGAAAACCATGCAAGTATTAAAATCGTTTTAATTCACAAGACAATATATTAAAGGACTGGAGCCGTGTGGATTACTTATGGATTATTGTGATGTTTTTATCAGCTGTTTGAATTATCATTCTGATGGCACCCATTCACTGCAGAGGATTCGTTGGCGAGCAAGTGATGCAATATTAAATTTCTCCAAATTTATTCAAATGAAGAAATAAACTCATCTACATCTTTGATGGCATGAGGGTGACTAAAATGTCAGCATATTTTCACTTTTGGGTGAACTATTTGTTCAAGTTTTCTACTATATGAGTGTGACAAGCTGATTGCGAAGATGTGTTATGGCCTATTATCTATTGTAATTCTTTGGTGGAAACGTGAATAAAAAACATACTACTGGGCAAAATGACAAAAGTGTAAAAACAAACAAACTAAAGACAGAAAATGAAAAAAATAAAGCTGTTTTGTTTTTTTGTTTTTGTTTTGTAGGTATTCTGGGCATTGCAGCTAGTCACTGTCTTGGTGCCTGGAGCTGTGTTTCATCTTTATGCTGCCTGTAAAAATATAGACCAGGATGAGATCCTTCAGCGGCCAGTGTCCACAATCTTTTACATCATCTCTGTCCTGTTGAGAATAATTCTGGAAGTTTTAGCATTCTGGCTTCAGAGCCACCTTTTTGGGTTCCTGGTTGATCCTATTTATATGTGCGATGTCAGTGCCCTTGCAAAGATCTTCAGCATCTCAAAGTGTATGGTCCCTGAACACTTTGAGAAGACTATCTTCCTCAGTGCGATGTACACCTTTACCATCATCACCATACTCCTCTGTATCGCTGAGATTTTTGAGATTCTGTTCCGAAGACTTGGTTATTTGAACCAGCCAGTGACTTGAGAATTTAGAAAGTGTTTTGAGTGATACTTAAGCAGTGTTTGTTTTCTGTGGGTCTCTGAATGACAGACAGGACATAAACCCACATACCTCTGCATTTTCTGGTGGTAGACACAGAAATATATGCTTTTTTAAAACAAGACAGCCTATTATTCCTTTTTTGGAATAATCAAAAGAAAACATGCCTAATTTATGGCAAGGGACTCATTAATCTTTTTGGCTTTTCAGATTTTTTAAGCCTAAAAAAGCACCTCTCTAGCAGGAGAAACTCTTTTTTTCTTTTCTTTTTGACTTGTATGAGCTATTTGGCTTTTAATATTATCTCTGCAAAATTATTTTCAGATTTAGATTTATACTTATATTGCAGTATTACACAAAATGCACGTACTATTTTGGCAAATAGTATTTGATTTAAATTTCAACTAAGATTGATTTCTTCTTAAGGAAGAATAATTACATGCAACAGTGCATCAGTATCTAAAAACATTATTGAACGGTCCATGGTCTCTAGTTACAATCATGCACATTGATAGTTCATTCATCAGCTGTTGATTTCCATCTAGTTTATGTCAATTTGAGAATTATCTTGTGTGGTTTTAGTATCTGTAAATTTTTATCAGACATCCATCCAACTTTTGTTATTATTCTCAGCTAAGTGTACATCTCAGGTACAAAATGGCATACTGTGATCTCTTATTTTGTGTCAGCGGGTAACTATGTATTATAAGGATACGATTTATGCATGAATGAAACATCCGAGGAGATCTGACAGCTTGTCTGGCCTGCACATCTTCCCACAGTGGCCTTCCCACTATTTCAACACCACAGCTATTTGAGTAATAGCTTTTGTACCATGTGTATATAGCTGATCATTTATACTGGTTTTTGATCAGTGTCTGTGGGATTTATGATGAAAATTATGCATGAAAATCTTCATATATATATATATATATATATATATATATATATATATATATATATATATATATATATATATATAAATTTAAGACTGCCATAATGTATTATCAGTCTAGGTCAGAATAAACAGGTCTGCTTGTGAATCCTTGGGCTTTCTGTCAGATACAATTTTTATTTTTTAAGTTTCAATGTAGTAAAAATAGTTAAAAATATATTTTTTTTACATCTTTCAATATCAGTGATATTCACACATATAATGGTAATACAATTAAAAAATATATTCTGTTGGATAACAGGAATTAACACTTTACGAGGGGCCCTTTTATGACAGTTACATTAATGCTGTACATTAAAGCTACAGGGATACTTTGCACAAGTTGCACTGTACAACATATAAAAAGAAAACTGTTGATTATTATAATTCTTAAATGCAAATACATTGCAGAAATATATAACAGAATAAAAGCAGCAAAACAGTTACTGTATGACTTTTAATTTATGTAAATATAGCCTATGATTAATTAAAACAATGATTGTAGTATGACAAATAAATGACAAATTACATATATTAAAATATATTATTACTAAACAGACAAAACTTTGAAACATTTCTGTGTAAGTAAGCCAATATGTCTTTTATGCAGAATAAAAGTCACCACCACTGACATGTTTGTCATTTCCTACTCCTCCTCGCCTATGAAGGTCAGTAAAGGCGTGGCTGCGCGATCACGTGAAAACGCGGAAGTGGCTTCTTCGCGAGCGTCTGTCATCTTTGTTATCAGGCATTTTTTTGACACTTGCTAACCGTAGAAGTTTATAACAGAGTGTTTTCTTCGGCATGGCGCTCCCACCACAGCTGAAACCGATCCAACACCACTTAAGAACAGCCCAGGAACACGAGAAAAGAGACCCGGTGGTCGCTTATTACTGTAAGTTTGGAAAAATACTAAGTTAACGTTACTTTGTTTAGTTCGCTTGTTGCATAGCAGCCCCTAACGTTACCCTCTCACTGGTTTATTAAACGTGTCTTTTTTAATTATCCCAGTGTAATGCGACTTATATGGTTTTAATTACTAGGTATTTTTACATGAAGTGATTCGATTTTTTTTTTATTTAAACAAGTCTGATTTGGAAGTTAGTTTCAGTTACTTTGTTCACCTGCTGTTATGATAATGTATTCGCTATATTAACAGCCTTATGGAATATTGATGAGTACATATGTACAGCTAGATTCCCAGTTTAATAGCTCTCCACAGACGCTTTTGTGATTCAGTAGTTTAGAAATAAATTTAAGTTAGCGAATTGGCTAACTGGTTGCTTTGTTTTTGAGAGGTTTTGGTTAAAACGTCACCCCATCAGGTGGACAGCACATGGACTTTCGTGTACTAGGTTCACTGCTGATCTTGGATCTGTAGTTAAGATGTTGTCATTTATTATTGATAATATTTAGTTTGTTTCTTTGTAGCAGCTGTAAGAGTGATCAGATATATGCTGAATCATGTAACATAAGGCATTACTGTTATTCTTACTACGCAATGCAGAAAAACAAGTTCCTTGTCCTCCCATCTTGAGGTGTGCTGTGATAGGATGTGAGCTGAAATTTCCAAAACCTTGTTTACAGTACATTTCAGAATGTTTTTTACTCATAAGTTGTGCTGTCATCTTTTCAGTCTGCATTGGGAGGTTATTGGTGTTGTGAAGGAGTAGGGCTTTTGAAGGACTTTGGTACTTTGAATTATCATAGAGGTGTGTCAGAATTTGCATGTGGCACATCTATTTTTAGCAATATTGTAATACTTCAAACAGACTTTTAAAGTGTGACATAGACTGAGATGAACTGTGACCCTTTGTGGCCATATTATGTAGCCATATGCTTCTAGTGATGTCATTTTAAAAATAAAAATAGTTATATCTGTTAAAATTAAAAGGATGGTTAACAACAACGTTTTAATTTGGTCTTCATTTACTCACCCTCAATTTGTTACAAACCTGTAGGAATTTCTTTCTTCAGCTGAACACATATGAAGATATTTTTGAAGAATGAGAGTAGCTAAACAGTTGCTGGTCCTCATTTGTTTTCCATAATGTTTTTTTCACACTATGGAAGTCAGTGGAGACCAGCAACTGTTTGGTTACCAACATTATTCAAAATATCATCCATCGCCAATAGACATCCCGATGTTGAGCGGAACCGTGGCCACAAACACCCCCCCCCCCCCCCCCCCCAAGCTCAACCCTTACCCTCTACATTGCAAGTAAATCACTCGCATATGTGACTAAATCTTCACTCTGGGCGACTAAATTATGTCTAATATTAGCCAATGTCTAATCAATTCTCAGATTTTAATCGCCAGTATGTGAGTTGGAGGCTAACTATAAGTTAAGCTCAGATAAATGTTCACTAGCCGAACACTCTCTGACTGAGCGCTTTAGAGTTTCTCTCTCCTTCAAGTGATCTATGATAATTCTCAGTTCATCTCAATGGATGCACAGTGCACCTGTGTTTGACGTACCGTAAATTCTACTGTAAAGGCTCACCACTCGCCGTCACTTTGTTGAGAGCAGAGAGAGCGAGAGTCTTACATACATGCAGAATTGACATGTTATATTTAAATGATTTAGTTTGTTGTATTTTCCTGTTAAAATAACGAAGTTCTTATAATTTTTTTTTCAGCTTTTAAGAACTGTCGGGTTTTCCAGTAGTGGGCGGAGCTAATGCGCAAACGGCAATCTCATTGGCTGGTGCTCACATATTATCATCCCTTTTTTGATTTCAGCAAATCAGCTTGAGCAAATGCACACAACCTGATTAATATTCATGAATCCAGTAGCTCGCTAATCCTAATAGTGTGTTTTATAATGTGCTTATTAGTAGAATTCATATTATTATTATTATTATTATTATCATTATCATTATCATTATCATCTTATAAGTATTATTGTTAGGGTTTCCCCTTGTTTTTGTTGTTTTTTTTCCTTGTTTTATTTTTTTACAGAAACACTGAATGACCAACAAAGCACCACCACCTATCTAGTTAAAATGTTCAGTTAAATCTATGTATTCATACATGGTAACCAAGTATTAATTTTTTTATTACTAAAGTTCTATCATTAAATAATTTTGATTATCATATTATAATGCTTCACTGTCTGATTAAGAGTGTACTTTCAGATATGCAAAAAGCATATATACATATTAGTATTTCAGTCTGGCAAGTAAACTTAAAAATGTACTAGCCAATGGCGATTCAATTGCCAAGGTGTCCATAGAGGGTTGCTGTTTGCTGTTCGTAGATGCATTTTGTCAATTATTCAGTGCTGTAACTTGATGTGACCAGCTGCAGTTGTATGTGCACTGTGGGCAGACCCGACTAATAGAAAATGAGAATAGTTATCGATGATTTTCATTATTGATAATGATCGATTTTATCGATAAGTAGGGCTGTGCAAAAAAATCGAATGCGATTTTCATGCACATCTCATCAGTAAAGACGCTCCTGTAATTAGTAGTATATCTCCAGCACGTGCGTTCGGATCAGGGTTGCCAGGTTTTCACAAAAAATCCTGCCCAGTTGCTTCTCAAAACTAGTCCAAAACTAGTCCAATCGCTTTTCCAGGAGGTTCCCCGATAAAAATTGCTTCCCGGGGTTAAAATATAAGTTTTTTTTAGCAGGGTTGCCTTGGTAAAATTCACATTTTAGGGGCTAAATATCACTTTATTTGTATTGGGGTCGCTTCGACCCGCGGACATGAAAAACAACCATAGACTTGGCAACACTGGTTGGCATTTACTACACCGAGCCGTAATTCACTGACAATCTACACAAAATCGATGTTAAAATCGCAGGCGATTATTTGTCGATTTTGAAAACGATTTTGTGTTAGTTGACGGTAGACTACGGCTCTGTGTAGTAACTGCCGCTCCACCTGAACCAGTGTTGCCAAGTCTGCGATTGTTTTTCATGTCCGCAGTTTGAAGCAACCCCAATACAAATAACGTGATATTTAGCCCCTAAATGCGAATTTTACCAAGGCAACCCTTCCAAAAAATTTATATTTTAACCCCGGGAAGCAATTTTTATCTAGGAACCTCCTGGAAGCGCGACTGGACTAGTTTTAAGAAGCAACTGGGCAGGATTTGTTGTGAAAACCTGGCAACCCTGATATTTTTCATATTAACCCTATCTCCATTAGTATGCAGTGCAGGGACATTCAGTGATGTTTTTGTTTGTTTAATGCTCTGATTGTGTTGTACTCATACATAAAGACTTTCCTATTAATTCTAAAAGGTCGAAGCAGTTTCTTTTAATAGAGGAAGAATTCAGTGTGCCACTGGAGGTCAGCATTGACACTTAACTGAGGGATTCAGGCTTTGCTGGATTTGTTTCTGTTAACTTGCTGGACCCCTTTTTAATGACTTTATCTGTCATTATCCTCATAATAGTTGATCATGGTCTGTTTGTTATATAACTAACCTAGATTTCTATGATGATGCCTCTACACTCTTTCTTGGTTTTCGTGTCTTTCTTCATTATCCTAAAATATTAATTATTCTTGGCTCGTGAGTTAAGCTTGCTTTATGAATTATTATATTTAGTGATTTTTTTCATACCCAGTATTTCACCTGAAGTGTTGTTATGCTTCACACTTTTTAACACACCTTTAAAGTTAGGATGAACTACATTGTGATATAATGAAAGAAAGACCAGATTTTGTGCTACTAATAGCAAAACTGTTTTTCTGGATTATAAGAATTGATGTTTTTTTTTTTTTTTATGAAGACGACATAATGTGCGCGACAGCCATGTGCACAGTTCCAGATTAATATGTGGCAGTCTTTAGTTGTTTGTGGTTTTTGAAGCAGAATGCTCTTCAGATGCGGTTCTGCTCTGGCTTCTGTCTCTTTGACAGAGCTCCAGTTCTCTGATTGGCACCATGCTGTAAACCTATGGAAAAGGCCCTCTTTGACATTGTTTTCCTTCCTTCTTGCTGGACCTTATCCAGTCTTCAGGCTGAGCAGCAGCTACATAATAACATCCTTGTAGTAGGGAAATCAAAGTGTGAGGGCTGACATTCCTGAATATACAATTCGGTTCCTACTGCAGATGTCAGTGAAATACTTGGGAATGTCCTCGACTGAAGAGTCACGCTGTCTTTTGTCTGTCTTTCGTCAAGCTTGCGTTGATGCTTACTTGGCCATAATGAGCATCTGAGATACTGTAGTGTGTTTTGTTGCACAGTGAGAATTGAATGGGTGCAATGATATCACCCGTAGGGAAATAATAGATTATGGATTTTATTTTCATGCTTTACAACTGTGAATGGCCTCAGTGTTGCTTTGTTTCAGATTAGTAAAATTGGATGTCAAGCAGTATGGGCGCAATACAGTTTACAGACGTGGCCAAAAGTTTTGAGAATTACATAAATATTAGTTTTCAAAAAGTTTGCTGCTAAACTGCTTTTAGATCTTTGTTTCAGTTGTTTCTGTGATGTACTGAAATATAATTACAAGCACTTCATACGTTTCAAAGGCTTTTATCGACAATTACATGACATTTATGCAAAGAGTCAGTATTTGCAGTGTTGGCCCTTCTTTTTCAGGACCTCTGCAATTCGACTGGGCATGCTCTCAATCAACTTCTGGGCCAAATCCTGACTGATAGCAACCCATTCTTTCATAATCACTTCTTGGAGTTTGTCAGAATTAGTGGGTTTTTGTTTGTCCACCCGCCTCTTGAGGATTGACCACAAGTTCTCAATGGGATTAAGATCTGGGGAGTTTACAGGCCATGGACCCAAAATTTCAACATTCTGGTCCCCGAGCCACTTAGTTATCACTTTTGCCTTATGGCACGGTGCTCCATCGTGCTGGAAAATGCATTGTTCTTCACCAAACTGTTGTTGGATTGTTGGAAGAAGTTGCTGTTGGAGGGCGTTTTGGTACCATTCTTTATTCATGGCTGTGTTTTTGGGCAGAATTGTGAGTGAGCCCACTCCCTTGGATGAGAAGCAACCCCACACATGAATGGTGTCAGGATGCTTTACTGTTGGCATGACACAGGACTGATGGTAGCGCTCACCTTTTCTTCTCCGGACAAGCCTTTTTCCAGATGCCCCAAACAATCGGAAAGGGGCTTCATCGGAGAATATGACTTTGCCCCAGTCCTCAGCAGTCCCTATACTTTCACTATACTTTCTGCAGAAGATAAATCTGTCCCTGATGTTTTTTTTGGAGAGAAGTGGCTTCTTTGTTGCCCTTCTTGACACCAGGCCATCTTCCAAAAGTCTTTGCCTCACTGTGCATGCAGATGCGCTCACACCTGCATGCTGCCATTCCTGAGCAAGCTCTGCACTGGTGGCACTCCAATCCCGCAGCTGAATCCTCTTTAGGAGACGATCCTGGCGCTTCTGGACTTTCTTGGAAGCCTTCTTTACAAAAATTGAACCTCTTTCCTTGAAGTTCTTGATGATCCTATAAATTGTTGATTTAGGTGCAATCTTAGTAGCCACAATATCCTTGCCTGTGAAGCAATTTTTATGCAACACAATGATGGCTGCACGCGTTTCTTTGCAGGACACCATGGTTAACAATGGAAGAACAATGATTTCAAGCATCACCCTCGTTTTAACATGTCAAGTCTGCCATTATAACCCAATCAGCCTGACATAATGATCTCCAGCCTTGTGCTCGTCAACATTCTCACCTGAGTTAACAAGACGATTACTGAAATGATCTCAGCAGGTCCTTTAATGACAGGAATGAAATGCAGTGGAAAGGTTTTTTTGGGATTAAGTTAATTTTCATGGCAAAGAAGGACTATGCAATTCATTTGATCACTCTTCATAACATTCTGGAGTATATGCAAATTACTGTTATAAAAACTTTAGCAGCAACTTATCCAATTTCCAATATTTATGTAATTCTCAAAACTTTTGGCCACGACTGTACAAGGAGATCTGACTGATAACCATTTGAATTGTGACCTCATTATAATCTGTCTTCTCCCAAAATGGTGAGGTTTTAATTTAATAGCAGTCTGAACCATTTAAAATGGATTCCGTTTCAGGTGTGTATTTTCATCTAGTGTTTTTCTCTCTCAACTAAAACATTTGTAGTTCAATTAGTGAAATTTGAACCTACCTCAGATCTTTCCAGCAGCGACACCTTCATGAGGACTAACCCACAGGATCTATTTGCCGTGGCCTGAGCACTCACAGCTGGGTATATTTGCTTTTCCTTGTTTCCTTCAGGAAGTTGCAATTGCCAGTTCACTGTGTTTTACTGGCTAATGTGTTTTAAAATCGGATGACTGATTTCAAGGTCTGCCTGGCATGCAATGTGCCAATCAAAGTACCGTTTTGTCTTGATGAATGTCACTTCTGCAAAGCCTGTGGAATTGGTTATTATGTTTGGATATTTTATATTTCTAAAAGCACTGTAATATCAAGAAAATGTTTCCAGCCTTTTCCACTTTGTGTTTACAATGAAAAGACAGTAAGTCTGAATTTGAATTTCATTTAATATGAATAACGTTATTAGGGCTGAAACGATTCCTCGAGTAACTCGATTACAAAAAATGATCGAGGCAAATTCCTCATGTCAGGTTCTTTTGCAATGATTTTTTTAATGTGACACAACGCGTTTACGTCCCTCATAAAGCGGAAGGAGACACAAGCACTGCATCCGAAATCTTACTGCAAGGAGTCAGCAGTGTTTTGATTTGAGGACGTGGGCAAACGTAAAGAGAACGTGGCATGTGTCCATTGCAAGCATAGACAGTAAAAGAAATGGACACAGCGACCCCATTGGAACTCAATTGAGACAAGTGAAGCCCATTTTTAGCGATTTTTAGCACTTCCGTTTCTGACGCGCAGACTCAAACTAAGCTTGATGACGTCAGCAACCTGTCTGACAGATGTAAATGTTCTAGTAGCTGTGCGTGCAAACTGCCATCGTTAATCTTGCAGAGACAGCGAGCTTGAGCGGGGAGTTCTTTGGCGTGAGTGAGCAGGAGTAAGTATTCTGATTAATTATTTTGTATAGTATTTTAAAATGTAACGCCAGGGCTTGTATCTATGGGCTTCTCTCTTGACGTCTCCCCGATTGCCTGCGAGCTTCTCCTCCTGTCTGTACGGTAATTTCTCTACTTTGCGACAGAGAGTCGAGTGATTATGACGCAATCGTTAGCCTATTTTTACAAAAACTGTTTCTACGGGGCCATAATGTAACATAGAAGGTAATGGAGCCCTTTATACATTGTCGTGTATCTTTAGAAATAAATAATGGACAAATGGAGTCTTTAAACGCCGCAGATGTAAAGTTATTCGCTGTCAAAGTGACGCCAAAATGAATGGGAGTCAATGGGATGCTAACGCAAGTGAAATTCTGCTACAAGATGGCGGCACGCAGCCGACTTCAACTTCCGGTCGACTTCCTTCCCGCCTGATTGCAAGATAGAGCTGGCATACCACAACTAGGGCCCTATGATTTCCGCGATGCAGAAAACGCGGACGGAATCGCGGAATCCAGTCATAAAAAACGGAATTTACAGTTAAACGTGGAATGGCACGGAATTTGCCAAATTTTGAATGAATTAATCAAAAATAGGTCATTGCACTTCCATCAAATCACGATATGGACTAATATCTGTAAATATCAAGCCGGAACAGTCTATTTAAATATGAATCCTGCATGTTCTGCGTGTCTCTGTTAATGAATGGAGCAGAATCGCGTCTTCATTCATTAAACACACGGAAGCGCGCTTGACGCTCCGGTAATTTCAGCGTCTGCTTTCTCACTAAATAAGACGTGAACACATGAACAACATCTCCAAAACTGCTCTGACAGTCACTTCATGAGAATTTGACCGTTTGATTTGAGTAAAACTAGCGTCACATCACATACACAGAACTGTAAAGGTACTCCAACCCATCAAAATAAAAGTCCGGTTAAAGACTATTGTTAAGCAGAATGTACATAGCCTACCACTAAAAACAAAAAAAAATCTAAATTATTTTGTTTTTTAAGGTTTAATCACACAACATTTTCCATGTTTGATATTTAATAGTAAATCCCCTTTGTTTACCAAAAAGTTAAGTTAATAATCAATAGTTAAAAGCTAAATTAAATTAATGTTTTATGTGTTTAATGTGCATCTCAGAAAATGCTTTATTTAAAACCCCAACTGAATGGCACTTAAATGCTCTTAATTCATCTGTCAACTTTCTTGTCATTGTTCACAGTACAAGTACAGACAGAGAAACAATGGGTAATAATTAAATGTTTATTTTTGATGTATGCATTGCATTCTATGCATTTAAAAAAATAAAAATATTTTTTTTCTAAAAAAGGAAACTTAGTTGTTCATTTTAAGAGACCTGTGACGGTCACGGAGGGACCGCACGTTCAACATTTATGTTAATACGCAGAAACACACACCGAGACCGTTTGGTGATACAAGAGTTTATTGTAATTATTGATCAGAGAGTGAATAAAATACCTGCAACCCTCAGGCCACACTCTCCACTGCAAAAGTAAACACAGACTACCTTCCATTACAAAGACATTCACATTTATACTGGTGGCCAGCACCATTACCACATGTGGAGGGACAAACTCACAGAAAACACTTTACACATGTTCCCTTAAATATACAGAGTCTGAAAGAAACATATTGGCATGATGTTCTACTTAATAAATCTACTTTGATGTTATTAATTCGTTCCCATTAAACAGGAAATAACAGCAACAACTCGGCCACGTTGCCCCTTAAAACCCCACGCTCAATTAATACATGGTAGATTCCCACCCTAAGCGAAACCAATAATTCCTGCCATTGTTTCTTACCAGGACTCTAAAAATCATTGGACAAACGCTACACGGGAACAATACACATAGTTTACAGGTATTTCATTCACTCTCTGATCAATAATTACAATAAACTCTTGTATCACCAAACAGTCTCGGTGTGTGTTTGTGCGTATGTGTGCGTATTAACGTCCATGTTGAACGTACGGTCCCTCCGTAACCGTCACAAGACCCAGGAGTCTTATTTTCTCTTGCATAATTAATATTGCACTTTAATTAAGCAAAAACACATTTTATCCGATTACTCGATTAATCGATGGAATTTTTGGTAGAATACTCGATTACTAAAATATTCGATAGCTACAGCCCTAAACGTTATGCTTTCCTTATGTATGCATACTATGCTGAATTTTTTATTATTAAATTCAAAAGATAGGCTAACATATATTAAGTTAAAACATGTATCCATGTTTTTTATTTGAAAAAAATATATATTATAATAATAATAATCTTGCTCCTTTTCTTGGATTTCAGTATTTTTAATTATGTACCAATTATGTCTTCACAGTATTTCCATTAAAATACATTTCTTACAAATATATATCATTTTAATGACCAAGTAAAGACAGTTCTTAAGTTCACATAAAATTTCTCTCTCTTAGTTTTTTCATGTGACATTTAGTAAGTGGTTCATACTGATGTATCTCAGTGTTTATTGGAAGATGATTTTGGGTCATGTTTAGCCACAAGGGGATCATTTCATCCCTCTTCATCATACGATGGCAAGCTGAGAATACTTTTTAAGCCCTTATCTTTTTAATTTCCTTTGGGACAGCATAGGTTCACCTAGGTGAGATTTTAAATTGGTGAAAGTGTGGGTGGTACAGATATTATCTTCATTAGTGGAGCTTATCCCAAAGGATCTGGGCTTATTGCCTTTTTTCCCAAATGTCCCCCTTAACACTCCCTTTTAACTTAATGACTTTGAACTTGTGCAATAGCAATTGATTGTTGTCTTGTCTTCCAGAGACCCCATAATGAAGACTTTGTTTGCGCTGATCTTTCTCGAATTCTAATGAATAAACTCTGCGCTTCCTGTTTCATGCTTTGCCTTTTTTTTTTTTTTTTGTTAGGTTCTATTAATTGATCAAGACTTGTAATTTCATTCATTAATATTAAAATAGGCTGTTGGGGTTAATGCTCTTCATTGATGTGTGAACTGAATGTACTTCATTCTGCATTTGAATGTAATTTTATGCTCTTACGGCAGCAAGTTGTTTGTCCTGGCAGATGTAGCTGTGGTATTCAAAGTGTGCATCAAAGGCTTGTGGTACCCTTTTATATATATATTAGGGGTGTGCACGGATAGTCGAACATTCGAATATTCATTCTGCTCTAATTATTCGATAAATAAAAATGATATTCGAATTTAAAAAAAAAAAAAAAAAAAAAGGTCACAATAAAACCTAATTTGGTCACTTTCTGTGATTCTCCACGGCATATTTGAAGCTGTATGCAAGCAAAAAATAATTAATGAATGAATAAGGGGCCGTTCACATATCGTGCCTAAAACGCGTGGAAAACGCGCCGCTTTCTCCTTCTTTCCAAAGCGCTCGGGCAGAAGTGCTCCTGAGGCGTCTGCCGTTGCTAAGCAACAATGACGCGCTCTCTCCATGAAGACGCGGAAATTTCAGCAAAGGATAAATGGATTTGCAGCACAAAAAATCGCTTTCAGTAGCTCTGCAACTAAATTTATTTCAAAATGGCAATCCATATACAGCTATGATCAGCTGTTCCTTCATCTTGGCTGAGCTTTCAACGTTGTTACGGGAAAGGATGAAGCTGAATGTTTACTTCTTGTCACATGACCTGCGGTGCGCTTGCGGCTTTCTGAAAAGTTGAGATGTTTTCTGATGTTGATTTCTGAAAAGTCAATGCGGTGCGGACGCGCCTGGAAAAAACGGGTGCGTCGCAAGCGCGCAAAAGACGCGATATGTGAACGGCCCCTAAGAACTGCGGTCTTCTACAGTACTTCAAATATGCCGTGGAGAATCACAGAAAGTGACCGAATTCAAGAACATTGTTGCGGCATCTCTCAAGCAACGAATAAACACAGCTAACTTGGAGAATGCAGTGAAAACTCCTCTTCTAGCATCTGCCCTAGATATTAGGTTTCTCGATTGAAAACATGAGAGAAGTAAGAAAAAAAAAAACATTTTTGGACATTATCAGAACATTTTCCTTGATGCGAGTGGTGCGGATGCAGCCGCCGACACCAACGATGAAGAGGATGCAAAGCCCACTCGTCGGAAAAGGCTGAGCCAGTTCCTCAGCGATGATTACAGAGAGTCCAGCCGAGACGAGTGGGAACAGTTCTTGCTGGAGCCATGTATTCCACCAGATGAGGATCCCATTTAGTGGTGAAACGAAAACACGAAGCGCTTCACAAAACTTATTCGCTTAGCACACCGTTTTTTTGTGAGTCCCGCCAACGTCTGTGCCGTCAGAGCGCGTTTTCTCCGCGGCCGCCCTTATTGTTAACAGACTAAGGAGCCGACTTTCCCCCGATCATGGTTACATGCCCGTGTTTCTTAACAAGAACATGTACAATAGGGAAAAAAAGCAATAAAGATTTGCTGACAGTTTCAAAGTTAAGTGAAGGCTACTTTCTACAATAGCCTAATTGCTGCAGGCTGCTTTACGTTTTTTCTTTGTTCCCTTTTTTTTTTTTTTTTTTTTTTGCTTTTAATCTGTACTTTTGTTTGTTTGCATGCATTGTTAAAGGTTTTCAGCTACAAAACACGATGTGTAATGTTTAAGCTTATTGTGTGTAAGCTTGTTCAAAATAACGGAAACAATAAATGTTGCTGAAAAATAACGTCTGTCTCATTAAACTTAATTTAAATAAACGAATATTCGAATATTCGTTTTTTGTGAGCTCAAATATTCGAATGTGATATTTGCGGAAAACGCCCATCCCTAATATATATATTATTAGGGCTGCACAATTTAATCGATTTTCTAATCATCTAATCAATTGTGGATGGATGCCACATTTTTGCCACAAATTGGCAATTAATCGTTCAAAGTCCAATTATGTTATTCTGCATGATTAAGATGTGCTTTTTATTTCTACATGTTATCTTAAGGGTTTTTTCCCATTATTTTATTTTAGTTTTAGTATAACATTATAATACCTTTTATATTTTTATAATACCTTTTATATTTTATATATTTAAATAAGAAACCAATCCGATGTATAGTTGACTTTTGAGGCTTAATACTGTAGAAAAGCATGTTTTTTCAGTTCTAGTGTTTTCATAAAAAATATGGCATGCAGTTGCTTCAAACAATGGTATAAACATCAGTCAATTTAAATTGTGATAACCACAATTAATAATCATAATTAATCAATTAATTATGATTTTTGTCATAAACATGCAGCCCTAATATATATATATAACTTTTTCTCACTTAGTACCATGTATAACTTTAGTTTATTGTACAAAATGAGCAAGAGCTAGTGAGAATTCCATTGCATCAGCCTCATATGGCCAGTAAAATACCTTGAAAACATTTGCTAGATGTATAGACCTGAGCATGTTTGGTATTGTAACTCTAACTAGTGTTCTCTACATGTTTCTTTACATACTGTATATGTTTTTTTTTTTTTTTTTTTACCATCTTCCACTCATCATACTTTTCCTTACAGTAACAGTCAAACATTTGGACACTATTTCCTTTTTCACATTTTAGGTCAGCAAATATTTTAAATAACGTAAATGGAAGTATGATGCGATGGAAAAATGTAAACAAAACTGTCTTTAGCCGTTTCACTATAACACTATAAATATATTCTTTACATTGATAACAGTTTTGCACATTCTTGGCATTCTCTCAACCAACTGTAAGAGGTAGTCTGGTATGCTCTTCTTCTTGTTCAGCAATGTAGGAATTCTTTTATACTGAACACATCAACAAATTTTTGTTCGTTTTGCGAAGAAACTTTCAAAAGTACTCAAAAGGTCATGCTTTAAAGGGATAGTTCACCCAAAAATGAAAATTCTGTCATCATTTACTCACCCTCATGTCGTTCCAAACCTGTATGAGTTGCTTACTATCTATCCCCTTAAGTCATGAAAAATATATATCCAGTTAGGTGTGTCTAGACATTTGACTGGTACTGTATATTGAGTGGTAACATGACGTGCAGTTAGGGTTGGGTATGATTTGGATTTTTTACAATGCTGGTGCCAAATTGATACTTTTAAAATGGTACTGGTGCCTGAACCGATACTTTAAGAAAAAAAAGAGCTTCAAAATGAAGGTGGATGTCATTAAAGAATGGCTTTTTTATAACAAAAAAAAAAAACACACACAAAAAAAGGATTATCATGTGTACTTCAAATTTCTTTTGAGAGAAGTATTATTTTTCCTATCTTTACCCAAAATAGGATAGATTGGCCATTTTTGAGTGCTATAAACACATGTAATTTCGGTTTCATTCATATTAGATGCCAGAGGATGCTCTCACACATAAACTTCACATATTCTTTACAGAAGTAATAGAGCTCATGATCTTCCAGCAAATCCCTAATATGGGCAAAACATCCAGCTATTGCTATAGCTGAGTAAAAATAAGAGAAACATTTTGAATGATGAAACAAAGACCGTAATCACTCAATATATGGTTTGTGTGTTCTTCAAGCCGTCTTGGGTATTTGCATATTTGCATCATAATCCACTGCTAATCGACATAGCCTTTATTACAATATAGAATTTATTTTCTGCCTTAATCTGTGATAAGAAGCCACATCAGATCACAAAAGGATTTTTTTGACTGACTGAAGTTGAATCACAATGCTTCTTACATCTGTTTTGGAGCACCGGAGTGGAAATATTTCAATCGACAGCCCAGCCATTTAAGTGGTACCGAGATGAGGCACCGATATTTGTGTTCTGATTTGGTCCGGTACTGTACATACCAGTCACAGGTTTCGGTACCCGACCCTAATTGCAGTGACACTGATATTGAAAGTAAAATACTCCTCTCATGTTTAATGTGTTTCAGGTCGACTTCATGCCATGCAGACAGGAATGAAACTAGATAGCAAAACACCAGAGTGCCGAAAGTTTCTTGTGAAACTAATGGATGAATTGGAAATGGTAAGTCCTAAATGTTTTTTTTTCTTATATACCTCATTAACTCATTAAGCACACTGTTCAATTGACGTGAACTATTTATAACTATTCACATAAAGGGATATTTATAAAATGTACTGCCTCATCTTGCAGTATGGTGATGTTTTCAGATAAAACTAGATTCATAATTATAGACTCCTAGTTCTGGTTTTGAGTTCTGTTGTTTATGTGGCATAAGCAAAAAATGATGAGTGAACTTTTGTACTAAGGCCACTGTATTCACATCACAATTCAAAAGGCTGAATTTATAGGTCTCCTCAGAAGGAGAACAGGAAGCTATGAAAAAAACATAGCTTTTATGCTTAGGTGCTGTTATAGAAATTTAAGGAACCAATTAGATGTGAGTGGAGACCCTGCAGTCTCTAGAGCTCGCTTTTACTATTACCTCAGCTCAGTTCATTAAATGTCACCGAAACGGGAAACGGCAACCTGTGGAGACCCAGATCCTGGTGGGCACATCCGGTCAAAAGGTCTGAAGCATACAGTGTACTGAACTCTCATTTAGCACAGTTCAACCTGTCTGAAAGGATGGTGCTCTGCTCTTTAATTATGATCTGAATCATCCACCTGTCATTCAGGGGATTATGTACAAATTTATTTTTTGCTTTATTGCTATTTATAGATTATGTATAGGAGCTGTGATCTTAAAGGGATCGTTCAACCAAAACTGAAAATTCTGTCATTAATTACTCAATCCTGTCTTTCCAAACCCGTTAGACGTTTGTTCATCTTCGGAACACAAATTTAGATATTTTTGATAAAATCCGAAAGCTCTCTGACCCTCCATAGAGAGCAAGGGTCCTACCACAGTCAAGGCACAGAAACGTAGTAGAACATCGTTAAAACACTCCATGTGACATCAGTGGTTAAACCATAATTTTACAAAGCTTTTTGTGCGAAAAGAAAACAAAAATAACAACTTTATTCAACAATTCTTCTCAGCCAATTATGGACTCATGGCTTCTAAAGTATTTATAAAATAAAAAATTACTTCTAATTCTCAGTGAACTCAAGAGTTTTTGTCTCATAGATTTACAGCACAGAGTAGTGTAAGGTATAAGGTTCACTTTACCTATATCATGCTCTCGTGCTAAATATCAGCATGTTTTGGCCCAAAAACACACAGCACCTTCTTTGATTTTCTTAACAGAACAAGCTTCCTTTAGTAATAGTGTTAAAATGAGTGTTTTTTTCTGGGGGGATTTTGGGTAAACCTCATGGAATCGGTGTGCATAGACTAGATCTATTTTCAGGGCTTTGATTTAGTGTGCACTGGCAACTGAAAGCGTCCAATCTCGCTTTCCGCCTCTGTGCTGTTTTTGCAAACTTCCTTTTGACTTATACTTTTATATTCTTCTGCAATACAGCACAAGTGATGTACTGTGCCTTCACAATGCTTTTTCATAGAATAGGTAAAAATTTCATTAAAATGTGAACAGTGAGTCCATTCAGGCGCCTAGGTTCCACCTGTTGAAATGTAACCAGTCGTATTTGCTTTACTGATTTTACAAGGAAACCTGACGCTCTCTAGCAGACTGTAACATCACAGAGAGGAAGGCAGAACCCGGGGGCCGCCAACTGACTGAAGCTTTTGCGTTTGGGTGCTGGCCATTCCAAACCTAAGTAAAAGACCGGGTTACCAATATCTGTGTTACACTGGTTTGTCGAACACATGATTAAGGCTGCAGATGTGCTGAAACGTGCGATTCCTTTTGATGTTGCAAATAAATCTTTTTTTTTTATGCAGGAAGACCTCAAAAATAGCTTATGTTTATATAATATCTGTTTAAAATTTATTTTTAAATTAAGCTACAGCACATTTATTGTCAATGTACCAATATGGAGAAGAATGAAGGCCATGAAGACAGTCTTGTTGAAAACTCTGGCTAAAAAAACAAATGAATATACAGTATTTAGATTTGGTGCTGTTTCAGTATTATTAGAAGTATGGAAAACATAAGCCTGCTTCAGTCTATGCAATGCTATTGTCTGTTGCATTTTAACCATTTTCTGTGAATTTTGTGGCTACAAATTCATTCAGCTGGTGTCACAGAATGGATCATAATAATAGCTGGGTGAATGACTCCACTAATTACGTGTGGGCAACCCTCTAGAGGGACCCTCTTTTGCAACAAAATTTTAATTACACTAGGCTTCTGGAGTGGAATCAAAGTGGCCATGGAAGTCATGCAATGGAAAATAGAGGTTTGGAGGGTAATCATCTAGAATCTGTGATAAATGATGAAGTAAACACTCTTTACGGTATCGCACATTCTAAAATGACCTAATCTGCATAGCACTTAAGATTACATTACCATTACCATCAGTGCTGAACATGGAAAATGAACTTTTGAGTGGTTCTTTGTGTTTCAGATGAAGAAGGAGCTCAGTGGCAATGAATCCATCTCGCAGGAAATAGTTGGCAATGCCCACATTGAGAATTACGCCTTGAAAATGTTCCTCTACGCAGACAGTGAAGATCGATCAGGACATTTCCACAAGTAAGTCAGGGTCTGGATTGCATTAGTTTGCCAGTCCCCAGACTGTTCAGACTTGAAATGTGTTGCTGTTTAAATGTGCCATCCTTAATTACAGTTTTACCGAACTGTGACAAAATAATCCCACTGTCACTTTTGTACATACAGAGAGTGAGTAGCAGGCTAAAATTAGCAACAAAGCTAGTTCTGTATAGGGCAGTTGCCTGGGAGTGAGACGGCATGGATTAACCAGGTGTAGCGTTACAGGTCACGGCAGTATAATGAAGCTGTTGTGGACAGTGGTGTCATAAGCAGTGCAGTGATGGGTCCAGAAGCTGAATACCTGGCAGTGATTCAGTCCTCAGGTCATACAGACTGGCACTTCCCAAGGAATTTGAAGTAATTGTTAGTTTGGTTGTAGCTAGATAAAGTGGAGTACACATTTATAAAATGTTTACCTAGAAGTAAGACAATCTCAGAAATAAATTTCTGGATGTTGTCATTGATATAGGAATTTTATATTCGATGCACAGGAAAAACCTCCAATAGTGAATTGCGAACAAAGTCTTATGCTGCTGCAAGAAGAAAAGACAGGTTCCCTCTATGATCTCAAAATACATTCTGAAATGGATAAACTTTGGCATTTCATGCCCATTTTGCCCTTATGCTCTTTATCCTCTTCCTGCTGATGAGGTTTAGAGAGAAGATCTATCTTACTGTAGGAAGCTGTCAGACCTGCATACACTCCCTGTCCAGAGGCCACTCTTCAGGATGTGTTCACATACTCAGGGTTTGTTCGAACAGTGCAAAAGGTGAATCATTGTGTGCTTTGATTTTACTTTTAAAAGGCACTGTAGATCATGACATTTATCCTCATTCTGGAAGAACAATGCTTGTATTGTCAGCGAGTTCCTTTAGGTTTTCTTGAACATGAATGTATAATTGTAACCCTAAAGGTTTTATAGAGAGTGAGGTTTTTCTCACAGTGATCAGAGCAGCGTGCCTGAAGATGAAAGTGTACCAAAAGGGCTTTAAATCAGAGACTGTTTATAAGAGACATGCCACTTCCTCCATCCTCAATACAACTATATAAGGAAAACCCGTAACGGCAAAGATGGCGGTTGTGTGCACATGTCCCGCCCCTCCCGCTGGAAAGCCAATCATCTGCTTTTAACAGTCAAGCAGGGAAACATTTAAGCCTATCGTCTGGTTCCACTGACGTATGCACGCAGTTGATGAACCCTTGCGCATGCGTAGTAAAGGTATAACCTGTGGGGAAAAAGGCGTTTTAAACCTTATTTTGGGGCAAAGTCATCAAAATTTTTCAGCGATTTTTATCATATTTCACTGCTGTTTTATGTCCCGGTGACCAGTGAAAGTGCAGTTCTGACTCTCTGCCCATTCATTTAGATAGGAGCTGGTCTTGTTATTCTGAAATAGCTGCCCGGAGGCGTTGCCAAGATGGCGGCCGAGTGGCACGACTTGCCTGAAAGGACTTTGTTTAAATGCATCACTTTAAATGATATTTGTTTATTTTCATTTAAATAGGATATTCACTTGTCCCACGTGTCATTTCATGGTTCCTTATTCTAGAAAGTTTGAACGTTGACATGTTTCATTAACAGCAGAAGTGTGACTATGATTAATATGTCCCAGGATGGTAACAGGGAGCTGTTGTATGAGTCATTGCATAAGTTTTCATAGGAAATAAAAAAAACCCTGCCTAAACCTTTGATGATTGACATTTAAGTAAGAAAACTACTTTGGGTTACGCAGCAAAAAAAAAAATGCTGATGAATAAGTGAATAATTTCTTTATTTCAGTCGTTCACAGTTTCTCAGAAAAATAACACCTTATTTAACAATATTACCGGTTACAAAGATTTATATTTAAAATAAATGCTGTTCTTTTGAATTTTCTTTTCATCAGAAAATCCTGAAAAAAAAAATACATCACTGTTTCAAAAATATTTAGCAGAACAACTTTGGTATTGCCATTTACGTTTTAAAATAAATGAAAACAGAAAAGTAATTTTTAATTGTATTAATATATCATAATATTACTGTTTTTATGTTTCTTAAATAAATCTTACTGGACACAAAGGTTTGAACAGTAGTAAGTGTGTAAAATCCAGATGTTGTTTGCTTTACACATCTGCTTTGAGACATGTGGCTTATTTGTTGTACTTTGAGAATTTAATTGACTGCAGTGTTAACAGTTTAATGTGTGTTTTTATCACAGGAATCTGATCAAGTCCTTCTACACCTCTAGTCTTCTGTTTGATGTTTTGAGTGTCTTTGGCGAATTAACAGAGGAGGTGAGTCACCGTGGGTCCTTTCAAACCCTACTTTTTCAACTGGGTAGGTCTGTATTTTGACGCCAAGGCTAGTATGACAACGTTTTGTGTTTAAGGGACATAAAAATGGGCCTGAGATGTGTTTCTTGACACAGACCCCCTGTTTCTGATGGCACAGACACAAACTCACCTAATTTAGTGGAACGTGAAAACGTCTAATGGAATCAAATATGTCATTAGAGCCATGTTCTCGTGTTCAAATCTGAAAACTGCTACAAAAACATGAAAAGGTGGAAATTAATGGGAAACTATAAAGCTGAGCCCAAGGACTGACAACGCCTCACCAGATTCAATGTACACATAGGTTTTGAGAGGCCAATTCTTGGCAAACTTGTGCCTGGAAAGTGTTGTTAAACCACCAGTTGAATCGGTGTATTTCCAGTGTGCCTATTAGACCATCCCTACTGGTCGCCATGGCCGCAGATGTCTCTTTTATACAGAGGGAAGTGACCTGTGTCCGAAGATGGACAATGTTTCATTGAGTAATCTTTGCTCCCTAAGGGCCAGACATTTTCCTACTGTAGAGAGCTCATTGAATTAACTGTTGAAACAGTGTGCCTTCTCTGTGTAACACTAACCCAGACAATGAGCTCTCAGAATCACCCTCCATTACTGTGCTGTTTCTCTCCGACAATGTCACAAGGAGTTGTGCCATATTACATTACATAAGGAAAGACTTGAGAGGACTTAGTTCTGATGTATGTAAAAGTAGAAATAGATAGACCCTTTTAATGGATTTGAGCTGGTGGTGTAATTACAGGTGTCACCACACTTCAGACCGTTTAAAATAAAGCCGATATACTCTGAAATCATTAGATGATAAATTGTTTTACAGTACAAATTCAGTAATTATAACTCTTATATTAATAAAAAACTGAATGCATTGCATTCATTTTTTATACTGCAAAAGATTGCTTTATATCATGTATAGTCCTGAATCTAAAATAGCTGTTACATGTACACATTTGTAAATACATCAGTTAAATTCTGTATTAATTTAAATAAAGAAAATATATGCTGTCAATTAAAATTTTTCCAGATAATATTTTAATTAGTACGAAGTATACATCTTTGTTCTTAGTCTTACATCTAATTTGTGGGTACATAACATCAAAAAGTTTGAAAACACCTGATTATTGTTTATTTAATAAATATTGGTGTTTTTTTAAACTATTGCATATGCCATTCAAGGAATTTCTTTTTTCATCATGCATTCACGCATATAACAGTACTTTAAAACATTAAATCAATTTCAGTGCAAGCTTTTCATGTCTTATTGCCTTATTCAAAAAATACTAAAAATAGTTTTCATTAAACTTACATTCATAAGGGCATTTAGCATAATCATAGTGATGAGTGAATCATTTGTCTGTCAAGTGTTATCCATGTCATGTCCAGACAAAATCCTGACAAACAAATCAAATCTGTGCTTTTAGTGCCTATTGTGTTGTTGGAAAAGTTAATTAATTGAGCATTTCTTATCTTAATGATTGACTTACTGAATGACTTTTCACATGTTCTCCTCTATCCAGAACATCCAGCACAGGAAGTATGCAAAGTGGAAGGCAGCCTACATTCACAACTGCCTGAAGAATGGTGAGACTCCGCAGCCAGGTCCTATTGCAATGGAGGGGGAAGCATATGGTAAGTGCTGATATTATATCTGCTCCCCCAGAATGATCCTGTGACTCCCATTAAAAAAATAACATCAGTTGGGAGGCTTTCCTCCAGGTTAACTAAGTGGCTTTCTCGATGTGAGTCTGTTGTTTCTAAATCCGTAAATGTTAGCACATTGTGTGCCTTATCAATTTTGTGAAGAACACAGGAGATGACCACCCTGTGACCTTCCCCCTGTGAGTCAGCACAGGCTGCTATTTATGTAGTGATTATTTAAACAATCACGGAGTGGATCAGGGTTGCCACACATTTTAATAGTGTGAAAATGATCCACTGTTGGCTAATCTAACTGTTTTAAGTACAAGGTTAGTCATTAGGAAGGAAAGGGCTGAAGATTGTCAAGTTAGGGATACACACAGAGAATGAATGCAGAATTAAAATGTGTCCTTAAACATGAAGTGAAAAAGTAATACCTTGTTAGCACAGTGTTGTTCCCAGACATACTGATGAAAAAAAAATGGATAAAGCCAGCTAAAAGTTAGATCTTGCCTGATCGAGAAAGTACTTTCCAATTTTGTTACTTTTAGTAAATTGTTTGCAGTCTGTGTGTGTGCCATCTGAGATGGAGTTTGAAATGTTTTTCTAAATGTTTTTTTTTTCTTTTTTTTTCTTTTCTATTTTCTTTTTAATTTTTTTATTTTTTATTTTATGGAGTTACATGAGGCAGAAGTTTTATTTGGAAAGGGAAAGTGTTACACAATATGGCAACCCATTTCCTCTTGAAACTTTATTTAAATGAATAATCATGCCAATAGCATATAGCCAATAGCATATAGCAGGGCTATTCAACTTGATCAACAAGTGAGCCGAATGAAACATTCATCGTGGCAAACCCGAGCTGGAATATTTTGTGAATGAAAGCAGCAGAGAACAGTTACATTAATATTTTGGTAACATTTTACAATAAGGTTCAGTTAGTTAATTTATTAACTTGCAAGAACTTGCAATGAAACATACATTATTACAGTATTTATTCATCTTTATGTTAGTCGATGAAAATACAGTCATTCATTGTTAGTTCTTGTTAATTCACAGTGCATTAATGTTAATAAGCACAACTTTTGATTTTAATAATGCATTAGTAAATGTTGAAATTAGCGTCAAATAAGATAAGAGAATTCTATAGAAGTATTGTTCATGCTTAGTTCATTTTAACTAAATTAGTTAACTTATGTTAAATAATGAACCTTACTGTAAAGTGTTACCAATATTTTTGGTAATTTTATTTTATTTTATTTTTTATAGCTGTCTTTTATAACATTTTGCAGTATTTTTGACAAACATTCCCAACTAGGATGAAATTCTGAATGAATACAGTAAATTAGTTTTCTAAATTGATCTATAACATAATAGAATAAACAGAATAAAGCTGACTGATTTCAAGTAGACTGATTCAAGAGCTATGCATCTATTTCATAGTGCCTCTTCACTTTGTACTCTTTCACTATGAGTGATTGACAGTTTACACACACATTCTCCACAGAGTGCATGCAAAGGCACGTTTTCACTGCAAGGAAAGCAGTCTAAGAGAAATGGGGTGAAAAAACTAGCAACCTTAAGCGGGCCACCACTCCTTTTAAACAGATGGAATTAGCTAAGCGGGATGCCAGTTAAGTAGGCCTGGAATCGAACATATTTCTAAAGTAGAATATACAAATTGATCTATTTGTGAAAGCCTTTTGCAGTTTACCAACTGTTACCAACAATATGGTTGCGGTTTCATTATAAAGCATATCTTGTTTAGAGATCATGTGAAAGTGACCATTTGACTGCAAAATAATGTATTTTAGAAGATGTGAAGAATGTTCCTTGTTCATGTGGAGGTTAAAATAATGCTTGGCGGTGGGATTTAGTTAGATCACTTTCCCCTCCACATCTGCAGGGCGTGCTGCTTTTGACCTGGCCCGCTCATGTCAGAGATGAAGTCATCTGTAGTCTAGGCTGTTGGAATATACACATGCATGCACAGTATGTTTCTGTATTATGTGATATTTGTTATCATCACTGTTTTTATTCGGTGCAAGCTGTTTTATTTTTAACTGCTGTTAAAACTCATGTAACAAGTGCTTTCTTCATGTTGTAATAGTATTAAAATTGTATTTCTTGAGCTTTACACCTAGCAGCTGGGCCCTTCTTGTTAAGTAGTGACCTCATGCTTGGTTATTCCCACTGATGTGCAGCATTGCCAAGAGAAAAATTATAGCATGCTTTTGCATGGCAAAGTTTGAGCACAGTATCACAGATCTATCTTATTCCATGTGTCCGTCTAATTGCCTTTCCAAAAGGGTCCCTCAAAAAAATTATTATAACAATATGCCAAAATGTTTGTTTTGTATAACAAACACCAAACCTTGTTTGAGGTCAGCTGATTAACTGTTAGTTTTCTGTTAGTCAGGTTATTCCCGTGTATGCTGGAATTTTTAATGTAACTCCAAATGGATTAATCTGAAAGAATATATTCAAATACACCTAGGATGGCTTGAGGGTGAGTAAATCATAGGCTAATTTTCATTTTTGGGTGAACTATCACTTTGGCTACGTTCACACTTCAAGGCTTAATGCTCAATTCCGATTATTTGAAAAAATTTGATTTTTTTGCAAGGCCGTTCACATTTCCAATTAAATGCGACCTTTTGTGATCTCCTGTGTGAACGTGAAATGACCCAGAAGTGATCCGCATGCGCAGAAGAGTACTCGACGCTCAACGACGTCACTCGTTGTTTGCGGAAGTAGCTAACGTTAAACATGGATGTCAACAACAGTGTAGTCAACAGCGGAGCTCTTTTTGCAATATTAAAGTTATTTTCCCAACGGAGCCAGCACAATTACAATCTTCTCGTTTTAAGAAGAAAATAAAAAAGGAGGAGAGCAAGGTTTTTGGCCATGGCGTTTTGTGGAGCAGTGTTAGCAACGTCGTTACAGAGAAACGTGTGGGTGCGGAGTCGCAGCCAGGAGTGGTGGGATACTGATGTGAGTGGCTTCACTAATACAGAATTCATCAGTTTATCTTCTCGTTCCCGCCTACTTCAACGCAGACGTATGACGTTTGTAGCGTATCAATGACGTACGGGTCGGATACATGTGGCCTGGCCGTTCAGATGGAGGTCGCATTTCAAAAGATCGGATACGTATCGGATTCAGGACCACATACCCAAGTGGCCTGTGTCACATTTAAAAAGATCGGATCTGTGTCGTTCAGACTTTCATGAAAAGATCAGATACAGGTCGCATAGGGGCAAAAAAATCGGAATTGGGTCGTTTCAGCCTGCAGTGTGAACGTAGCCTTTAAGAACCATATTAATGGTATTGCATCCTTGCACAGCAAGCACGTCTCGGGGCTTGATTAAAAAAAAAGGCTTATTTGAAGGAAAGAGAACTGATCTGTAACAACTTTCTCAATTAGTATACTATTCCTAAGACTCATCTACAGTGTTTACACCAGTAGCTGTTCGTTTCCTGGAGCAGGCTTTGCACCCGTGCCATGACTCCATGGAAAGTAAAGGGTTTCTTTATTTTAGCCTGTTGAGAAATTAAGGTCAAACTGAAATGGGCTCTGGTGTCAGGACAAGTACAGCATGGAAAAAAATGTGAGGTTTAAAAATTCTGTGAAGAACATGCTCTAGACATACTGAAATCATTGTCTAAAGGACTCTTTTGTAGTAATCAGGTGAAACTGTGGATTTTGGACTGGTTTGCATTAAGTAGATTATATAAGCAAGGTTGGCCTATATTGAGACTCATATAACAGGCATGACCATGTGCATACATGTACATTATGATAATGTATAACATTATAACTTTATGTAGCATGACTGATTGCAAAACGTGATTTGGACATGCTTCAAATTGAATTATTCCCAGTAATGACTGCCTTTTGCCCTGGCAAATTAAATACTTTTATAGATGAACATGACTACAACATTCCAAGCAATTCATCTTGCATGTAAAAACAATTGCATCTGTTCACAATTTATCCATTCCCTCCCTGTCGCTAATTAGCACAGAAAACATTTTTCTTTTAAGTGTAATGTAGGTCACAAATTTTGGCCAGCAGCTGTACAGTTTGGTTGAGCACAGGCACTTTTCAGAATTCAGATGTCAGCGCAGATCAATAATAAATAGAGACGTATTTGCAGAGAGAGCTTCTCTTAATCCTCATGTTGACTTTCACAAATCCATAGTGTGCTTGAGCCAATGTTGGTTCCCTCTCCATCACCTTCCTACTTAAAACAAAGGGAGTTTGGACTGTTTTCATCAGTGAGAACTTTAATGGAGTTTTAAAATAAGTTTAACAGATCAATCTCTCTAATGCACTGGACAGTGAAAGGTTGGGTTCTATATTATGGATTGGCACTCAATTTGAGTACCCTGAAATGATCTTTAAAACAGAATTTTTTCCCCCTTTTTAAAAAAAATAAAACTCTCCAAAACATAAATCACATTGATGAGTCCAGCGAAAATGATGCACAAAATAAAGCTTATTTAACGTTTTTTTTTTTTTTTTTTTTTTCATTGGTTACAACTTTTCATATTTTTCTTGCTGATTTATCGGACAGGAATTTGACTTTTTCTCCAGGTTCACAGCTCTCAACACTGTTTAGAGAGGGTGTGAATTATATGTGGATTACTCGCATAGAATAAGTGAACATTAATTTTCCATGTGCTGTGTAGTTTTTATACTTTGCTGGTCTTTTTTGTAGTGCTACCATTGTGTAATCACAGCGTGTATTTTCACTATAGCAGTACAAAGCTATCTTAACTATAGACTTTCATGGTCATAGTCTGCCAACTTATGGCCTTTTTCACAATTCCTTTCACAAATCTGCCTACAGCATCGCTCTGAGAGCAAAACTCTCCTCCAAGATTGACCAGGAATCTCCCTGATCTGTGGCTGATCAAGCCCCTTTTCACAGAAACCATATAAAGGCCATATTTTCTTAATAGAATAATGTTTGTTTGACTTGCCCCACCCTTATTATTTCACAGCTGGTTCTGAAAATAAACCCCCTGCCTGACACATGTCTGGGGAAAGGAAAGTTGTCAAAAAAGCATGTTTAAATCAACCAAATTTGGAAATGTTTTTCATATGCTTCATTTACTTGTTCCCTGTGATGAAATGTTATATTGAAGTTTTGAAGTCCTTGTTATTAAATGTTGCTGATGCAAGCAAATACATATGGTGCTAACCTCTAAACTGCGTTTTGCTGTAATATATTTTTTGCGAAATCGAATCTGCCCAGTGGCTTGAGAAACATTATGAATGTGGGATTGTTGTTAAATTTTAAAATGGAAGGACCCAGCCACAGTTTGTTGAATTTTTTTTTCTTTTTCCTTGTTCTATTTATTTATATTCATCACTCATTTTGTGGTGTCTTACGGTTCAGCTTGCAGTTGATTGAAATTGGTTCCGTGCTGTCCTCATCAACCTATTCCAGGGTTTTGAGGAAAAAAAAAAAGTTTCCAGCTCAAATCACGCTAAAACGTCACTTGCATAATAGATTAGGCTGATAAAATTCCATGTGTCCAAATTTCATATTTTTATGTTATTTTTGTTTACCTGTGCTGATATGTATCCCCTTGGCTAAAGGAGGTTATTGTGGTAACCTCCAACAGTTGACTTGCGGTGAGGCTCATCTTTTCCATGATTTGTATTCATGATAAAATTGTGTGAGAAATAATGCTCTGAACATAGGAATCTTTCAGCACTGAATGGGGTAATATGAAAAAAAAACACAGAATAGCCTGATTAGTGTTAGCAGGAAACAGAGCACCATTAGTTGTGGAAAAATTACTCTTGGAAGGAAAACTTCTTTCCGAATTTCATAAATTCTATCATCACTCCCAAAACAAAGGCTTTTTAAGGGAGTGAACTATCTGGATGCTTTCACGACAACCTTAATGTTGACAAAGCGTAATGCTGTTTGCATGAACATATTTGCTTGTTTTTTCTCTTTACTTTAGATGATGAATTCGGTGCCGAGGGTGGTGGTCCTTCACAAGCGCCTGAAAATCTTCCCCAATCTCAGCCTTCTTTCCACGGCCATCCATCAAATCAACCCCCAGTGTCCAATTTCAGTAATATTCAGATACCTCCTGGGTCACACGCGCCAGCCAATACACCTGCAGAGGTTCCCCATTCAGAAGGTAAGCTAGCTGAGCTTAAGTATAACCATCTGTTTCAAATCTATGCTGTTTTTTTTGCACTTTCTATTCATTAAAGAAATCCTGAAAAACAAAATATCACTGTTGCCACAAAAAATATTGCACAACACAACTGTTTTAACATTGATAATAGTTAGAAATGTGTCTTGAGCACCAAATTAGCATTTAGAATGATTTCTTAAGAATCAAAGAGCAGGAAATACTGGAGTAATGGCTGGTGAAAATGTAATTTTGGAATCAAAATAATATATTTTTTAACATTAAAATATTTAGTTATTTTAAATTGTGATAATATTACACAATATTACTGCTTTTACTGTATTTATGATCAAATAAATACAGCCTTGGTGATGCAAAAGAGACTTCTTTCAGAAACGTCAAACAATCTTACCAATCCCAAATTTTTAAGTGTTAGTATGTACTTAGGGATAATGGGGTTTTTTTCTTCCAGGAAAAAGCCATGCATTTGACAACTAAATTATTTCAGCATTTGCTCGTTTAGTGTGTGCAGCGGTTGATGAACACTGATTGTCATTCATAACAGCACAAATCCCTTGACTCAAATGTAGAGGTTAATTAGTACATCTCAGAGGACTGGGACTGAGCTGTAGTGTATTTGCATGTGTATTTCCCGTACCTTAGGGTTCCTGTTTTTCTTTCTAAAGCACAGAAAGGCAGACTCAGGGTCCCCATGAGGGGCATGTTTCCCCTGGTAACTTCTGTCCTTTGTGATTAGTGCTATGGCTTCCAGATACGGAAATTACTAATCTGCAACATGGCACCCTAGAGGTGCAACCACTTAATTTTGATCATGCATAGCATTCTCTCATTTCCTTGCTTTTGTATTTGACTCCATGTCCGCTCTCAGACTCTTTAGATTAAACCAAAATGAACTTTGCTTTTTATATATATATATATATTTATGTGTATATGTATGTATATATAAAGGAGACAATGTACATTTAACTTTTCCGGCCTCTTATTGCTGCCTGTCCCAACTTTTTTGGTGTAGCTCTAATGAAATAAAAAATGAGCCGATATTTGGCATGACATTTCAAAATGTCTCACTTTCAACATTTGATTATGTTATCTATATTTTATTGTGAATAAAATATAAGTTTATGAGATTTGTAAATTATTCCATTCCTTTTTTACTCACAATTTGTACAGTGTCCCAACTTTTTTGGAATCGGGTTTGTGTATACTGTATATATATATATATATATATATATATATATATATATATATATATATATATATATATATACAGTACAGACCAAAAGTTTGGACACACCTTCTCATTCAAAGAGTTTTCTTTATTTTCATGACTATGAAAATTGTAGATTCACACTGAAGGCATCAAAACTATGAATTACCACATGTGGAATTATATATGAATTATATACATAACGAAAAAGTGTGAAACAACGTGCGTGCGTGCATATGTATATATGTATATATTTGCTAAATAAAATGCACCTTTTGTTCTTTTCCTCTTTGGAAAGATAGTGCTCAGCCATAGCCGGTAGCTGAGCACATCTAAATCAGTTACAGCGGTCTAAAATAAATGGACTACTTAATTCATCCATTACAGTTTTTCAACATCCTATCAGCCATAATTTGAAATGCAAAAGTGCATTCATGGTCATGAGCTAATGGACTTTTTACCCTCTTTTTGAGCAGCAGATCCCATCAAACCAGTGCCCGTTCCACGAACTATGCCAGTGGTTGATCCTTCACTTCTAAACAATACCCATGAAGGTAAGCTTTTTGTTTGAAGGTGACTCCTCTTCACTGAAATCCATTCTCACCAAAGTCAGCAAACAGTCATAACATAAAGGATAGAACCTCGTTTCACAGATATGATGGACCTAATTTTCTGCTTATAAAGCCAGAAGAGAAATTAGACATTGCACTGGATTTTCTGAAATAAATTAAGGCTTTATGGGAAGCAGATTGAGAGTTTTGGCTCTCCATAGTTGGTGGGGACGGCCACAAACAAGGCAAAATTACATTCCCTTACTACCAGCCATTGTGTCACTGGAATGTACCTTTAAAAAGAATCAATACCTATTGTGCCCAAAGCTACTGTTGGCATTCAGCCTGCCAATTAAATAATTTAGCTAATTAGTGAGCTCATTTCATTTACAAACACTGCCCATTATTGCTGCAATTGCCAGAAATAGAGCAGATTGAGAATTTTGTATTGCAAGACCCAGATACAATTTTGAGTTGCTTTTCTAGCCAAATTAGACATGTATACATTAAAAACAGAGCATCTTTTTATATTGTTTTGGCTAATTAAAGTCTGTCTGCTATCATAACTGGTACCCAGACCGGGAAAAATAAGGAAGATGACAAATAAATATTAGTCATTAAGTAAAACCTCAATGTGAAAAGTTTGCAATGTCATACTGCAAATTACTTGTCCTTTCTGAATCATCAAGGCTTTTCTAAAAACATATAAGCCATGACATTGTCTAACTGGTTTGAAAGTCTACACCGAATGAGACACTAATTGGTGATGTAAAACAAGACTCTGAAAGTGAGGTGATTTTTCATGTCTAAAGTGCTGTTTAAGTTAGTCTTCAGTTATTTATGTGCCCTTTTCCATTGATCAGCATTAGAAATAGAATTTTTGTAAAGGACACACAGTGTGAAAAAACTCATGAACCAGTGTGAGTTCCATAAATGCACAAATACACCTTCTGTTCCACATTTCACCCTCTCTATGGCCAAAATAAATAACGACCAAGGTCATAACATTACCAGTAAAGTAACTTGTTGAAATGTTCTTGAAATCAAGCATTTCAGTTGAGATAGTTCTGTGGTTATAGTCTACCCAGACTTTGTGCATTTTGTAGTAATCGAGGTGCAAGCAGTGCTTTTGAATGAGGCATAACTGTATTATGGTTAAATATTAATACTGGAGAGGAGACAGGATCTAGAGATCTTTTTAGGTTCCCAGAAATGCTGTACCTAAAACTATTTTGAAAGCTCACAAGTGCTTTGGTGGTCGTTTCTGTCCAGTTCATTATTTGGTTCCCACATTATGGATTCAGCTCAAACTGTCACTCTGAATGTCACTGTGAGAGCCAGCATAGTTTACATTGTGGTTAAGGCATTCGTGCACCATGACTATAACATTTCGCATGCCCACTGGCAAATGACTTTAGTATTCATAAACTAGCTCAACCTCAGCTCACCCTATAATTTAATGTGCTGGTTGGCACTGGAGAGATATGCATGTGTGAAATGGGTGCATGGCATTCCAGGCAAGGTATCTGGTGATAACTATATATAAATAATTTATATATTCACTAATGGTTTATTAATGACTTAATATATACTACCATTTAAAAGTTTGAATTATATGATTGATGAAACAATTGATGTGCTTAATATTTTTGTGGAAACAATTATACTACTTTTCAGGGTTTTTTTGTGGAAAAGTTGAAAACGGCAGCATTTTTACCATCACTTTTGATAAATTTCAGTGTGTCCTACTAAATAAAAGTATTTATTAAAAAAGAAAAAAATTGTACTGCCCCAAATTTTTCAACAGTTATGAATGTATAGTTTAGTGTGTGTATATATATATATATATATATATATAGAGAGAGAGAGAGAGAGAGAGAGAGAGAGAGAGAGAGAGTGTGTGTGTCAAGTTTGTTAACTAATGTAAACCTTTTCTTTTTACAGGTGATATGCGGCTCACACCAGAACACTTTACGCAGGCTCAGAAATACTGTAAATACGCAGGTAGTGCACTGCAATATGAGGATGTGGGTACTGCCATCCAGAATCTGCAGAAGGCCCTGAAGCTACTAACCACTGGCAAATAAAAAGACCATTGTGTTGTCCTTCTTTAAACCACTGTATCAGAGATCTGGCCAGAGGAGTTGAAAAAGGACCTTTTCCCTAGCCCCATCTGTATCAAAAAGAGACCACCCCCCCGCTCCCCAATCACTCAATACAACATCTGTTTCTGCCATAGTGGATGTCAATAGTTGCTCATTACTAGACCGATAAAATACAGATACAACACTAAATAATCAGGTGCTAAAATTCTGAGGAGCTCATACATATTTAGGTTTAAGGTGGTTTTGTCTTTTTTTTTTTCTGACATCACAATAATTTGGTTAGATCTTCATGGACAAGGTAACATGTCTGAATAGATATCTTAAACAGTAACTCTCATCTTACCTCAGGCTCTCTAAAACGTAAGCTTTAGAGACACTTTGCCCTTAACTAAATTTACTACTTTCCGTTCACTTCTATGTACACTATATGCTTCAGGTGGAAGGATTCTGTAGTTAGATTACATGGTAACTGTTTACTGACAATAGTTATGCGTTGCTATAATCAACAATAAATCATTTTTTGGTCAACTCTTTTATTGGTAATTTGCAGTGCATGTTTCCTTTTTAATAATCCTAATGAAAAATGAGCATCTCACATTTTGATTTTTGGAGCTTGATTATAAAATTTAATTAAATGCTGCTTTCCAAGGTGTATGCATTGCCTCATGTGAACGATAAGCATTTCACACATGCAGTCATAGAGCATGAATGAGGATTGTAATGGTGTTAACTAAGGGTCTCTGCACAGGCAGCTTTAAACAAATCACCGGCAATTGAAAACCAAATGAATTGAAAATGTGTGCAGATTATTTGGCTAAATAAAATAAAATTAACATTTTCCTATTGGAGCAATTTTCACTACAGCATAATAATAAAAATAAAAATAATAATAATAAATAAGGTAATTGCAACTCATCTTTACAGTTTAGATATAAAAATTATAAAAAAAAAAAAAAAAAAAGTCAGAATTGTGAGATATAAACTTTTTTCTTGCAATTCTGAATTTACATCCCTCAATTCTGAGTTTATCTTATTGAGTTTTGAGTTTACATCTCGCAATCACTACTACTACTATTACAAAATAAAAATAATTAATGCTGTCAAATGATTAATCACTATTAATCACATCCAAAAGAAGTTTTTGTTTACATAATATATTTGTTTATATTTATTGTGTATATAAGTAAAAACACATGCATGTATATATTTAAGAAAAATTTTGTTTATATATTAAATATATTTATATAGAATATAAATATATAGAATATAAATATATACATGTAAATATTTTCAAAATATTTACTTTATGTGTGTGTTTATATATACATCATAAATATACACAGAACACGTATGTAAACAAAAACTTGTTTTGGGTGATTAATCTGGATTAATCGTTTTATCAAAAACAATACGATTTTTTATTTTTTTTTGCCAATTTCTCACATGTATGAGTTAACAGCTCACCGTGAGATATAAACTCAGGATTGTGAGGGGGAAAAAAAGTCAGAGTTGCAAGTAAAAAAGTCGCAATTATCTTTTCATTTTTTTATTCCGTGGTCAAAACAGGCTTCCATATTTTCTCCTTCAGTCATAAATGTTTTTTTTTTTTTTTTCATTCATAATTTTTTAATCATTCCAGGTGACAGCAAAATGTGTTGCAGTAAGTATTCCTGCAGATTAAAAGATGGGGATGATATTGTATTTCAAAGGCACTAAAGGTGATGCACACTGAGTGTAGTTATGTTATAATGGGTCATTTTTTACTAGTCATAACTCATTTAGCCCTATGCATGACTGAACTTGGTCAATTCAGTTTGCGCACATTCAGGAAACTTATAATTACAATAGACAGTTCCTGTTGTTTTCTGCTCTACTTGTATTTCTTGAGGTTGCATTAGCAGTGTCACTGTTTCCTGTCTTTCCACAGTTTTACCTGAAGTGTAATAGAAGGGCATTGCACTTATCTGAAAGTAGACTGAGCTATCATTGCATGCATCTGCATTTGCCCGTATCCTTTCCTGCCTCACTGTAGATGCAAATGATGAACATCACCTGGGATTTTTTCCACCCCACCTGTCTTACTCCTTTGTACTCTTGTTTAATTTGCTCACGTGAATATACAAAGTATTGTATTTCTTCTAATAAAATCCATCTAGGAAAGCATATTTACACTAGAGTGGAGGATTAAACCATAACATTTTCACTGTAAAAAAATAAAATCTGTGACATTTGTGGTAAAATACTGGTAGCTGTGGTTGCCAGAACTTCATCGTTAAAGATATGGTAGCAACATTTTAGGTTTTACAGACTTAACTAAAATTCACAATTAAATAATTTTTATTTCATTAACTGATTCAGTTTTGGGGAAAGTTACTTTTAAAAGTAATGCATTACAATATTGCATTACTCCCCCAAAAATATGTAGCCCTTTCACACCAAGAAGTGTAATGAATAAACCTCAGGCAGAAGGAAAAGTAAATTCATGTCAGTACTGAAGAACACAGGAGGAGAAGGGGTGAAAAAAACTCATCAGCAAAAAAAAAAAAAAAACACATAAAAACAATGAGGCACAATTGTTAGTTTATCTTAAGTTATTTTTGCTTAGTATGGTTGAACTGGATCATTAAGGTTCAGCAGAATGGTATTAGATACATTTGTGTTATTTAACATATTTAATTCTTGAAGGTTTGCGTCTTATTCTGAGTTTGCAATGAACTGTTTTAATTCATTTTGATGAATACTAATTCTTTTTTTTTTCTTTTTTTTTTTGCAAGTGGGATGAATTAATGCACATTCACATTTAGTTCACACAACACACACTATGCCTCTGTATTTCTGATTTCTCCCAATATAGGGACAGGAGATTTGTAAGTAAATAAATGGGAAAACAAAGTAACTGGCGTTGCTTTTTTGAAAAAGTAATTTTTCTTGTAAATTTGAAAGTAATGCATTATTTTAGTTACTTGAAAAAAGTAATCTGAAAAGTAATCTCGCATTACTTGTAATGCGTTACCCCCAACACTGAACTGATGTAATGTTAATAACCATGCATATTGAAGTACTAATATCTGTTTTGAACCAATACTGATAACCACTAAAAACAGGTAGTGATGAGAAAGTCACATGATGAATCAGAGCTCATCACAAACAGCTCTTCCACAAGCTGAGAAAGGAAATACTAATATATATATATATATATATATATATATATATATATATATAAATAGAAGGTGCACAGTGTCATTCACACAAACACTAAACACCATCATGGTGACACACATGATACTGCAATAATGCAGAATCATGATAAACATTCATTTAACAACATTAGATGTATGATAAAACCCTAATGTACACAACTGACAGTTATTTCAATGAAAAAACATAAAATATGAAGTGTCATATTCACTTTAAATTATGCTATGACTTTTTTATTTTTCACTTCCAAAAACCATAATTTTAAGTGTTTTATTGTAAACTTACATTAAATATAATTACAGTTATTCACCATATATAAAATGGAAACTTACTGATAACCAATTAACAGGTTTTTACTGTAGCATTTTTACAGTCTTTTACTGTTAAAATCACAATAATGTTTTACAGTGTTGTCTTTTAACCTTTAAAAATTAAGCTTAAATTCTGATTGACCACATTCATCAGATTTCATGACATTGTAATCTTTTTTGAGTGTTTAAGGGTATTGACATTGACGTGCACAGATAAGTTTATGACTTGATTGCTATCAGTGCTGTGGGAATGGAGAAAGGGAGTGGGAGTGGGTTTTTTTAAACCACCATGTATGCTGCATTGTCATTAAAATTGACCATGTTTTGCAATGGCTATTGAGCAGAATAAATGAGTCATTTGTGAACAGCAAAGAATTTGTAAGGAGCGTGCAAATCCTAATTTCTGGCTCTATAGTTGTTTTACATTCAAAATCTACAGCCAAGTTTCTGTGTTATGATGATAAAACGTCATTGTGGCTGTAAATCTCAACACTAAACAAAACATATAACTGTAGCTAGCCTATAATAAATGTCTGTGTTATTGTGTATTGGTTCTCACACCCACAATAGATCAAAACCTAACAGTCCCCTACAGGGACTCTCTTATCAGATTCAAAGAAAGAGGCAGCCTCAACATCCACATAAAGGATGACAAAATGTTTAGTATTCTCATTCATAAATCATCTCATAAGCCTGTAGTAAGTAAACAGGAATTGGTTACAACTACATGACCTAAAATTTCTTTAGAGCGTACTATTTAACCTGAATGTTGAAATCTATATCTGAATCTGAGGTACATGCAAATACAGTTATCCGACTTGTAGGAACTATCTAACTGGAAGATCTTATCTGATGTTGAAAACAAAGTATCATGTTTACAGTATGTTTATAAGGTCTGTAACACATTAGTAAGAATTAAGTTATTCATGAAAATCTAATTAGGGAAATGCCTGAATTTATATATATATATATATATATTTTGTTCTTGTATGTTTTAAGCACACTCATTAAAAAGAAAAGAACAATGTTTTTTTTTTCTTCATTTCATTCAGTGTTTGTTTTTGCGTGTATGTATTTGCAAACTTAAATGATATATACATATTTTACATGTTGAATATACTGATGAAATTGTATATAGCCTAATGTAGTCTAAATTTCAGATTTATTTTGTGTGTGTGTTTATTACTTAATATAATACAGCTAATTTAAATAGTATATATATATATATATATATATATATATATATATGTATATATATATATATATATATATATATATATATATATATATATATATATATATATATATATATATATATATATATATATATTTATATTGTAATTTAAAATTGTGTGTGAGTGTGTGAAAATCTAGACCTTTCATTTTTTTCTTTCTCATGTGTATATTTATAGGAAATGTACTTAATTTAAAATTATAAATTATATATACAATATATTTAGGTCACACAAAACAATATTCGTCTCTCATTCGTTTTTGTTTTTCTTAGAAACGTGTTTGCATATATGTTTATTGTGTTCTATATAACGTAATCATTTGCTTAATTATTTGCTTAAACTATTGAATCCTTGATAACACTAATGCAAAGTATCCATGTAGCCTATTAACTTACTTTTTGGGGTCTCCCCGGGATTTCTCCCTCTGAAGGGTGGGGCTCTATTGAGAACTGCCTCCAGCAGTGGGACAAGCACATTTTTGTCTAGTAAACTGTAGCTAACGCTTTACCCCGCATATGTCTGCTCGGAAAACAGCTTCATCTACCAAAAATAAATAGTTCCGTTAATTTAAGAATATCCCCGATGATATGGGTTTAGCCTACTAAGCATCTGCGTGGCGCGTGAGAGTGGCTGGTGAGCTGCCTCTCCGAATTATCTGAAGTTCTTCAAACAAGTAAGAGATATAATGCTTCTTCAACGAGACGAGCTTCAATGAAACAATGTAAGTGACTTTTCGAACTTCTTGTACGTTTCTTTGTGAAATTACATACTCGGACTAAAACTCGAGTAAAAAAATCTTCAGGTTTTCCCGGTTTAACTGCGCGAACAATAAAGGGCTCTGATTAGGGGAAACAGAATGTGCCACAAAGTGTTACTACGTTTAATAAATATTCAGAATACCAATGTTCAATAGAACAATAAATAATAATAGCCTACTATTAGAGACTGGGCCGTGTGACAGCTACGTGTTTTATATTTATTTATCTATTTTAGACAACGTTGATATTGTAGCTGTTACTTTTATAAAAATGGAAAGTTAATGATTCTGTTTTATATATAATTGGTGTTGGCTATTGTGCGCATTTTGTTGAATTTTTAATAACTTAGAATAGAGAAATATCCATGGCTTAAAGAGTGGGTGTCACATTACAATGGTGGTGGGCAGAATAATTGCTAATTGGACTTTTGGATCACCGCAAATAAAACTGTAAACATCTAAATAGTATTTAAAATGTCTAAATTATAGCTTCCACTCATAGTCTGTCTCTCTCACTATAGTAAGCTGCCTGCCTACACAGCGTTTTGGACATCAGACATTTGTTGCCCGACTGGCTGCTTGATTTCAAGGCACAACCATGAAGTAGGTTAATGTGGAATTTCTTAGGTTATTAAATGAAATGAGCTCGTATCAGAGAAAAATGAGAGGATAATGAATATCCCATTTAGCCTACCTGTAGTGCTGACAGCTGTGTTGTTTCCGAAGTTAGTGAAGCAATTAACAGCTGTTGATGTACTGTTCAGTTACTTCTAAAGGTTTAACATTCGTAAATCATTAGTGGCTGATAATAATGCAAAATGTTTTTATTATTTTATTTAGCATTATGATTTTCTGGAGTTTTAGCGTTTTGAATACCGGAAGCCTCTGTTTCTGGTTTTCCAACACATTTTTGCCATGATGAATTAAGTTCTTTATTCTGCTTATACGGTCCTTGAGTCGCTGACCCCTTTCATGTGTATTTACATATGCTTAGGGGAGCATTCTGAACAATATTCATATGTTCTCTTATGTCATGTATTAGATTAATTTTATATGGTGGTCTAAATGGCCTCATTCTCACTCACAACAAATGCACCAACTTACAGAGATGATAAGAGGCTGTTTATTTAAGGCTGAAAATTATGCAGTAATTATGATTTCTAACAATGGTTTATTTCAGGGTGTTGAGTTGACTTTCATACCTCTTAGATAAGATTCCCTTCTGGTTTCATGTCCTGTTTAATTATTTTGTTCAATCATTGTTTCCTACTAATGAATGCCACTGATGGCATGTTGTGGTTGTTTAATAAAATATGAAGTTAGGGCCCTGTCTATTGTCGTGCTGGCTGATTCTGCCCGATTCTGCGTGCCGAAAATAGAGCTCTCTATTATCTTTTGACAGTGGTTGTTAAAATGGAACAAGATCTGGGGACCTCACACAGGATCTTGTAATGCCACATACTTCAAGTCTTGGCAACAAAAGCTTACAGACTAGGTGTTATTAACCACAGTATCAAATGAAGCATTGCAATAATCCCATTAAAACATACTCGGTCTGAGATGGAGGGAATTTTCCATCCATTTATAATAAGGAAGACATTTATCACCCTAATCCTAATAGGGATGAACAATGCCCAATTACTTACAAAAAACGTCTTCGTCAGAATAATTTAACAGGTCTCTAGTGGTGGTCATCTCCTGCTGAAGTCTTCATTTTCCATAGACCTCAGATAATGACTCCCCACAACTCGCCTTCTTGGAAGCAGATTTCAGACCAGGGATTGTTTGTTAATATCAAATTTAGCATCTTTATGAGGTTTGTAGTGAAAAGTCACAGAAATGTGCAGTTGGTTAATGAGATGGATTTGTGGATTGGTGCTACAAGCTTTGGAACTTTTCTCTTAAATCAAAGTCTCCAGTTAGAACCAGGAAAGAGTTATACAGAAGAACTTTTTTTTTTCTTTAGTTCGTTAGAAAACCATGTATGTTGGGATTTTTCAAAGAACTCAGAAAGGTATTACAAAACATCTGTTATTTTTAAGTGCATTGTTTGTCAGCTTCCCTTTTACGGAAAGCTCTAAAAGTTTGGTTGGTGTGCAGCTAGCCAACAGTCTTTGATAAAAAGTTCTCAGAAGTGCCATTTTAAAGTTGAAAACTGATGCTGGTTGTGTCATTAGTAGGTTTTTTTTTTTTTTTAAGGAATGAGAGCAGGGACACCTGGGCAATGCTAAACCATTATTTATTGTAGATCTGAAGAACCAAAATAGTGATCCAATCTGATCAGGTTTTAGACTGCAATCATTGATTTTAAAGGGATGTTGAGAAGGTTATTTTGTACTGTATATCTCAGTATCCTGACCTCTTTTTGAACAGGGATGGACATTGGAAAGTTTATGTATTGTAATGTTAACAATAGTTTAAAGGGATAGTTCGCCCAAAAGTGAAATTTCACGCTCATGTTGTTCCAAACCTGTGACTTTATATCCCTTTGTAAGAAAATAATAAAATCTTTTGAAAAATATGTTTTTTTGTCCATATACGGAAGTCAGTGGAGTCCAGTGAATTTCAAAATAACTTATTTTGTGTGTGTTTTATACTGTCATAAGACGTGAAGTTGAGAAGTTTTAATTATGTCAGAAGTATTTTTTTTTTGGATAAACTATCCCTTTAAACGGCATATGGAATGAGAGTAGTTTTAAGAATTGTGATTTTCTTTTTTAGACCCTGCTTTTCTATATAGTTAAAATGCTGTTTCGAGGTATGCTTCTGTTTATTTTCGCAGCTATGATATTTTTTACATGCATGAACTGCTTTAATAGATAACACACTATATATAAATGGTTTTCTTACGTTTTTTTAGCCTCTGGTTTCCTGTCATTTCAAGTTCTACTTTGTAAATCGTGGTGAACTCTTTTGTAAACCTCACCAACCGTGATCTTTTTCAGCAAACTTATTATGGCTGACATGGGAGAGTGATTGCTTATTATGTAACGGGGCAGTTTTTGCATGGCTGCGGTCACTGTTCTGACAAGGAAAAAATGGTTTCCATGCCACAAATACATCATTTAAACTTGCAAAGTTCTCCCAAATTATAGACGCATGAATAAAGATATTGTACTCCTCTGTGTGTGAGTGAGTGAGAAAAGCTAATGCGTGAAGTTTTATGCCAGTTTCTGTGTATGAAGTGTTTTAAAGCAATGACTAAGAAAACCAGAAACAACAATTTATGGTGCTATTTGCATTTTTTGTGCAAATAAAATCAAATGTATTTCCAAACATCCGTTGCGTCAAATGATGTTCCTGGCCTTAACTGCAATCCATTTAATGAAACCTCTAATGCAGTTGTGGTTTTCATTACACTGTACTAAAATTATGTGTAAGTAATAAATTGAATTGTGGTTTTGTTTTGAAATGTAATTTTCTAAATCTGATTGGCAGGATTTCGTTCATCAGTGGTAGGTGGTGGAGATGGAAGTTCCAGAATACTCTCGCAGTTTTCCTGCTGCTGATCTGCTTTTTGATCTCAGGTAAAGGAGCTCTAGAGTTATAAATGAAAAATGTTCTAATGCAAATAGTGTGTTATCTGGAAATGTAATCCATAGTTAAGTTCAGATCTGAGTTTCTATGTATATTGATTGCTCATCATGCTAATCAACATTGCTTCCATTTCATTAATTCATCTTTTCCTTTTTTAATGTCTTTTTTCATATTTTCAATTTACATATTTCACTGTTTATATATGTACAAGTTTTAAACTTTTTCTCCACTTCCTTGCATGTTTAAATGACTTTTTTTTTTTTTTTCTTGCTCTTTTTTTATCACCTTTAACTTGCTTTTGTTGTCCTTGTCCTTGCATTCTGTTTGCCAAGAAAGTCACAACCAGTCATACATGAAAAATATCTCAACATCATAAAAATCCCACAATCACTTTAGTTATGAAGAAAGATTCTACGTGTCCTCCATATATTAAAAAAACAGGACCCAAGGGTGAGATCTGGCTTTGTCAGTGGTCTCACAGCATGCATTGGTGGGCTAAAATATTTACTGTGACTGCTTCTGTTTGTAGGCCAGTCATTACGCACAACATTTGCTGTTTTTGTGAAGCTGAGATAATCTTTGCTTCTCCCGAGGCTGAGTTATTATTCAGACGTGTTATTAAGGATTTCAATACTTAAAAAAAAAAAAGTGCCTTTAACTGGCAGCTTGAATCTTTAATCGGTCTCTTGTTGCTGAATTTAAGTTCCCTGTGCACTGCATATGAAAAGCATGTGTCTTTTTAATATTAGTCGCATACCATGGCTCGCCTGATTTGTTCGTACTGTTATATTGGTCCAAGTAGGAACACTTATGGTCTTTGGATGCCTGTCAGAAATGGTTTAGAGCAATGCTGGGAATCAGCATCAGGGAAATTTCTAAAGCGCTTTAATAGTTTAAACAACGGACAACTGAGTGCTAAAACACGTTCAAAACAATGAAATTCAATTAATGTAAGCCACAGAAAAAACAAATAATGGAATAATGTTGTGCGAAGAAGGCCAAGAGCAATTTTGAACATCATTTTAGGATGGTACGCCTCTCTTAGGCATTTCAGCCCTCATTTAAATCACGCCCAAATCAAATATTGCTCAAACTTGGAAAATTCTTGTTGAAATAACTTGTTGATTAGATCTGATTTGTCACGTTCAGTAAACGGCGCGCACAGACTCTCGTTTCCAGACATGGAATCTTCACTATCCCCGTGCAAGAGCTTGTCATTAAAACCAGATGTGATTATTGCCCATAGAGAGACCAACCCCTTTGTGCATAAGTTCACAATATGCTTTTGTTTCTTGTTTTATACTTGAACCACAAATGTACACACAACATGTCACATGTTTGTTCTTGGATGCCCTTGTTTTTCTGCCATGCTTCATAAGCTAAGGAGCCATGGGTATGTTTATAGAGTTAAATCTCACTGGATCCTTATAATAGCTGCTCCATGCTGATCAAGAGCAACGGAAAAAGAAAAAAAAGTGATGGACTTAATTATGGAATAGTTGCCCCAAAAATGAAAATAAATTAAACCTCATGTCATCCCAAGCCTATATAATTTTTTCTTTATTCCATAAAACACTAAATGAAATGAACTAAGCTCTTTATTCCCCATACAGTGAAAAAACAGATTTGAAAGCTTTAAGCTTATAATTCTATGATTCTGAATTATAAAAAGCCTCATAAAACTGTCACAAAGGTAGTCACATTTATATTTTAGTGTTAGAATTATTATAAGGCATATCTCATGGACTACTTTATTGACCTTCACTTTATCAGCAGGCACTTAACAACAGTGCTCACATCCAATATAGCAAGTTTTTTTAATTTTATTTATTTTTCTTTTATTTTTTTGCCCTGGCATAGTAAGAATACAACTGGTACATATACATCTCTGAGGATGACTTTTATGGTATTTTATGTTTTTTTTTTTGTTGTTGTTGTTGTTCATATGAACACTGTGCCTTGGATCTCCTTTTGTTTTTCATGAAAGAAAGAGAATTATACAGGCATCCGTAATGACAGAGAGCTTACTAAATGATTTGCATTTTTGGGTGAATTGTTAATTTACCTTTGGCAGATGAATGCAGCACACCTTGAGGTACAAAGACGAGACTGCCAAGAGAATGAACGAAATGAGACACTTCAGGATTAAAGCTTTCGCAAAATGTGACACTGCTGAAAAGGCTATTTTAAATCTCCCTGGACTTTTTAGCCTGAGATCCCTGTATCTGGCATTCCATCTTCTGGCCTTCTTCTAAAAGGACACTTTGAGATCAAAGCTCTTCTTTTCTCTTGTGAAATCACTGAACAAATTGACCTTTACTTCATCAACCATCACTTCACAACACTGCACAAATCCTATCATATCACCAATATTAAATTTTTATTTTTTTGGAGGACCAGGATCTGAGCAGCACCGTAATATTGTGCACAGTTGGTTGTGCTTCTTTTTACTGTGGCCCATTCCGACAGCTTTGCGCACATCTATAAAACAGCAGGATATTCCAGTAGCGTGATTCCATCCAATAGTGATTTCAGCCTCTTTCTGCAAAACACTTACAGGCCACTTGTCAAAAGCTGATCCCATTCCTTGCTTGTTTAAACCCCAGGCATGATGGCGGAAAGAATTATCTTTTTTTTCCCTGACCTCTTTCCTTGTTTTTGCTGGACAACTGTTTGGACAAATTTTCCACCCTTTTCTGTCCCAGGTGTGTTGATGGGGTCTTGTTTGGTGAATTTTTATTGACCCAGTTCAGACTGGTCTGACATTCTGATTTGTGCAATGTATTTGATCCTTCAGAGGGGACCAGGAGAATGCAAATGTGTAGAAACTTTAGCTTACGCTCCAATAAAATGGGTCTGCTGTACATTTATGAAGTGTTGTTTGCATGTAGAATGTCTGCTGGCTTTTCATCGTGAAATGAAATTAAAAAATGAGGTAGTTACATGTATAAAATTTATTTACTTTAATTGTTTTACAGTTTACAACTTGCAGTAGTACAGCCAAAGATCGTTTTGCCTTGGAACCGTAACAAATAATGTGCTATACTTTTATTAAATTCAGAGTCACTCTCCAAAAGTACTTTTTTTGTAACATATTTTGACTTTTCTTAATTTAAGTTTAATTTAAATTTGGCTTGAATGCTGGCACAGGGCTATGGGAAACAAGCACTAGCGAAGATTTTTTATAATCTTTTTCCATTATGAAATTATCTGTTAATTTTGGCACACGGTATCACTTTTGCAAGAAAAAGTGTGTGTGTATAGCAATTATGTATAGTATAGTTAGTAATTTGTGTCCTAATGAAATTTTTTATGTTCAGTCATGTTTACCATGTACTATATTCAGTTTGGACCTGATTTAAAGTTATAAAAGAACACTTAAGATGGCTTAAAATTATTTAAATTCAGACAAAACCTGCAGTTTAAGTTTAAATGTAAGTTTAACTATTTAAAGTATGATTAGACCTAGAAAAGTCATGTAAATTAATAACATGTTCTAACTCCATGTGCATTTTAATATATTTATTAATATTATTTTTTTATTTGTTATGAATAAATTATATATAAAAACTGACTAATATATATAAGCTCTAAAATGTTTTATCATGTAGAAATAATAAGAGTAAATAAAAAAATGCCAAATAAAAATCCTTAACCAGTAAATCACGAACAACTGGAAAAGCTATGACACATACATACAAAAACTTTCTACCAAATTTGTTGGAGTGAACAAATATAATTTGCAAAAGTAGTGGTGATGGACATTTATGGTTTTTCTTTTGATTCTATAAACGCTTTTAGACGTCACCACTTCTAAACAGAATCAGAAAGGAGAGAAGTGTGTGGTTTTGGCTTCTTGACTCTTTGGATTGAAATGTAAGTGGTCTGAAATTTAGCCTTTGTATCTACTGTCCACTCTAGTGAGCACAAGGCACGTAATGATAATCTTGGCTTTAGTTTGTGTCCCTTTAAACGGAAGATAATTTTCCCTTTTTTAGGATGGATGCCCTTTATCCTTCTATTAGTGAGCAGTTCTCAGGATTAGAGTGCTCCAATTTTATTGTTCCTCACATGGAATCTGTGAAAAGCCATCAAATCCCATATTTCCTGTTTCTGCTGAGGTATGATGACTATACTGTACCTGTGAGTTAATTACTATCAATAACCCTTTTAATGGCCACTAGTGAAGAACTTGGATGTTTCATGCAAAGAGTTTTAAAATTTCATGCATGAAAATTCAATTTGTTCTTCTCAAAAGTATCATTACTGTAAAGGAAAAATTGTTACTGCAGAAAAAATAAATAACTGATGGAATATTATTTACTTGGAGAGCACATTATAAATCACTGAAATTAGTTTGTCATTTGACTGTTGGAATGGGTTATGAAATTTAACCTTCAGTAATGTTTGTTTACTTACATCAAACTTGTCCCGAGGAAGCCACTGCATCTTGAGAAAGTTTAATTGCCCAGAGCTGCTCAATTTGCCAAGAAGTTCTGTGGTTTTTGCTTATGTGCTTTTCGGGATTGAGTTGAAAAGAGGCCATTGTCTCTGAGTCAAGACTTTTTTTTTTTCCATTGAAGTCTTCATATCCGATGGTTGCCTTAAGGGATCTTAAAGGATATGGTCAGTGATTATAAGTCTATCAAATGGCTTAAGATTCTAGGTCATCTTTATGGGGAAATGACTCTGGGATTCCTTTAGTAGTAACTTAACATATATCGACCAAACTTGATATCTGTTTCTCTCCCCTTCTGTTCTTGTCGTTGCACTAACCCAGCAGCCGTCTAAACGCATCTTCCTGTCACCTGATTCCTCTCCTGTCCTTGGCCCCTGCTAATACCTGTCCTTTGCAAGCTAAAGTGACATGTGACCTGTTTGCTTGCAGTAGCACAGAGCTGCCAGAGTAGCGTCAACTGCACTGTGGTGCTCACCGACTCCCAGGGGTCTTTTACCTCCCCCTGCTACCCCAATGACTACCCATCCAGTCAGGCCTGCAAGTGGACCATACAGGCCCCAACTGGCTTTATAGTGCAGATCACCTTCCTAGATTTTGAGCTTGAGGAAGCACACGGCTGCATCTATGACCACATCATCATCAGCACTGGCACGAGTGATGCCAAATTTTGTGGCTTAACACCCAATGGACTAACTCTCAACTCCAGTGACAATGTGATGGAGGTTTCCTTTAACTCAGACTTTAGTATCCAAAAGAAAGGCTTCAATATCAGTTACAAGCAAGGTATGTTTAATAAATGACGAGCTCTTCACAGCATGTTTATTTATCTTAGATGTTTTAATTGATACTTTTTGATAATTAATTAATCAATTTTAAGACATAATTTAATGTATTAATATTTTATGCATTATTATTTAATAATTTATAATAAAAAATTGTACCCGGTTATGGTTTACTGGATGACAGTAATTATGTTTCGCTGTAGTTTTGTGGTTTAAAAAAGTAATTTCACAGTGTGACTGTGAAAGCAGCGTTTTAATTTAATGAATAAACATCAGACCTTATAGACAGCAGTAATATCAAGATTGCATTTCTAAACTCTGCCGCTCTGTTTCATATCACAGCTGCTATCATGTTGCTTTGCCATTCACGCTATCAATATCATCTCATTGTGTTCTTATGACCACTGTCACAAACATTTAACTATACTCAGTTATTAAGCACTTCTCTTATTCTGTCAATCAGTTTTCAGTCTACAAACTTTTTTTTTGTTGTATTAATTTAATTGATAAGATTAGGGTTGTTTTCAGATAATATTAAATTGTTTTTATTTCACGTTTATTGGCATTATTTCTTCTTCATAAACATACAGATCCCTGTTTCCACAACAGAGTAAAAAGTAAAACGTACGCTTCATGTTCAACATTTTGGGTTCAGTTTTTAAATATTTTTGAAAGAAGAAGAATTCTCTTATGCTCACCCAGGCTGTATTTATTTGACTAAAATACAGTAGAAACGCTAATGTTTTGTGAAATTTTACAAGTAACTGTTCTATATTTTAATATGTTTAATCCAAGAATGCAATTTATTCCTGTGACAGGAAAGCTGAATTTTCAGTGTCACATGATCCTTCAGATATTATTCTAATAGGCTGAGTAATAATTACGAGAAACAAGTTACAAGAAAATAATGATTTTCTGAAGAATTTGTGCAGCAAGGAAAGAGTTTGGTAAGTCATTGTATTTATTAAGAATAATACATCTTTTTGAGAGCAAAACTAAAACATTCACTTTTGTCTAGGTGCAGTTCACTATCAGGCAACAAGTTTACCTGTATAAATTAACAGAGGCAATTATGTTCAATGAAAAAGCACACACTCTTGCAAAACAAAACAACCTGCAAAAAATAACCTTTGTTATGAAGTCAGACAGATGTGACGGTACCAATTAGTACCCAGCAACTTACAGATTTAGACACCGTATTTTCTATTACCTTCCCAGTGAAACGGGTTTGAAGTGAAACCTTTTTGAAATCAAGTTCAGTAATGTTTAGCTTTCAGCAAAGCAGTTACTCATTCTGTGATCCTTCAATAGCGTCAGATGTCTGGTTATGTCAAAAAGCATCACAAATATAGAGTGCAGGGATCTAATAGTCCAAATGGAGGTGTATTTTTCCATTCTAAATTGCTTGTGGTTTTTATATCAAGACGGCCAACAGAAACAAACTTCCGCCAATTTAAATGAAATGTGTCAGCAAATATGACATAAAAGAGGTGTTTTAACATAGGCAAACTAATATGACGGTCCGTTTTGGAAGAAGTTTATTAAGCTTTTCTTAGAATGATTACTTAATATAATGTTCCTGACAAACTTGGATGATTTCAGACAGTAATGTTTCTCTTCTTTTCTCATTTGTTGAAACATAGAGTATTATGAAATAGTTACTCTATATTAGCTGATTCACATTTGAATTGAGTCTTTGTTGTCCTGTATAGCCAATTTGGAGACTATAAAGAGGTTTATATACAGTAAGTACAGTAAGTGCATCTGTGTCATATTTTAAGATCTAATGGTTTTTCACTCTTGCAGTGGCAGTGCAACTGAGGAACCAGAAGGTCACAATACCAAAAAGCAGCAAGAATGCAGTGAGAGTGTCCAATTCAGTCTCCATTCCTGTTCTCACTGCATTCACTGTGTGCTTTGAGATCGCCCGCACAGCCCAGAAGAGCACAGAGACCATCTTTACCTTGTCTGATGCCTCTGTGACATCCATTTTGGCATTTGAGAAGACCGTGAGAGGTATGGAACTGTTCATCGACGGTTCCAATTGCTCTGTAAATGACCTGCTCACCAGCTCAGACATCACATCCAGCATGACACCCATGTGCCTCACCTGGACCAAGTCTACTGGCCTTGTGGCAGTGTACTTTGGAGGCCGATATCGAGCCAAAACCTGCGCAACCTCTCAGGTTTACACCTTGCGGAGTGGGGGAGTCCTCCAGCTTGCAGGAAAAGGGTCAAGCTCGGTCAGTGTGGATGATCAGAATTTGGATGGCTTCATATACAATTTCCGATTATGGGATTATGCCATGCCCTACTCCGAGCTGTCTGCCCTCCCCTGTGATGTTCAGGGAAACATCATCGACTGGGAACAGCGCTACTGGACTATCCCAGGCAGTTACACACAGACCGACAGCACACTCAGCTGCAGTGAGTAGATGGTTTCAGCTATACTCTGTGGAAACTGGTTTAAGATTCATAACCAGTAGAGATTAAACAGAGAAACCAGCTCAATTCCTTATAGGCCTAGTTTTGCCCACTAATACAGTTTTCTAATAAATATGAGATTTGATTTATTGAATTAATACATTTATTTATTGTATTATAAAGTAATTATTCAGATTTTGATTGCAAATTTCGTTCACTCACGAAAATTGTTTGGTACAAGTAGAACAATTTGTTTGTCTGATGAATTTTTTTTCTGATGAGTAATTTCTTCCTACGACTGATGTGTTAATAATATAATTCTAAAATAAAATATTATAATAAATAAATTAAATTTGAGAAGTGAACTGGCATAAGACAGTAAATCAGATGTACAAAGTATTTGAAAATACAAAGATATGGCAAGTTCATTTCTGTAAATGCACCCAAGATACAATAAAACCACATTCAGAGGTGGTCGTAGACTGAATCTAATCACATTCAACGAAATTGTGCATGCTAATGTTTTTTTTTTTTTTTTTTTTTAATGGCTTTATAACAATCAAATAATATGTAAGTGCTGTTGTCCATTTTACATAAATATGTGTCATTGTATCTCACTGGAAACGAGGTGAAATGTGTAAAAAGGTGTAAATGCAATCTAGTTAAAGCTTATCCAGATACTTTCCAGATGTAAATGGATGTTAATGCCAGGTTTGAAGGGGGCCCTTAGTTTGTCCATTCCTCTTGCAAGTTTTGATAAAAAAATAAATAAAAAAATAAAATTGCAGACATAATCTTCAGAACCATTTCTCCTCCTGCTACCTAAGACAGTGCTTTTAAAGTCCTTCAAATGCCCTCCAACTTTCAGTGTATAAAGGAATCAGTTTTGGGTGAAATAGAGCAAAGGCAGGCATGACTCAACATGCATAACAAGGCTCACCAGGGACTGCATTCTTCCAATTAGCTGGGTTCCTGAAACTCTAGATGCCCAGCACAGCTTGGGTGAGCAGCCCATGGAAAAAAAGGTGTTGCTTTAAACTATGGCGCCACAGATCAAAAGAATAAACTTACTCAGTAACTTTCTGTGCTCTAAGACAGATAAAGCCATACGTCCTGTGTCAACATTTGGTCTGTGTTAGTGATGGAAGTAGTATTGGAATTATTTTCTCCAGATAACCTGTTAAATCGCCTATATAGATCCCTCTTAAATGAATTTCCTTGTCAAGAGGATAGAACAGACAGGGCACTGATTCTTCATCAGATTTCCTTTAGATATAACTAATAATATAATATACAGTGGACTTCAAAGCTCTGAAAATGCTGTTTCTTCATTGTTAATTTTATTATTAGCATGAAAATAATATGAGTGAAAAGTTTAAGTGAAAAATATACACATATTGTTTGATTTGCCCCACTTTTGCTTTGTGTAAAATCCTGACGACCATATTATACAGAATAATTTGAAAATGATAGCCTTGATTGATCAGAATCTTGTGCATCACAAATTACACAAAAATAATATCTCATAAATACCCACTGCAGAAGCTTTTTTTTATTTGTCTTACATTTGAGTTTTGTTTAGTTTTTAATCAAAAACTTTTAAACTATTTGACACAACATTTAATTGGATTTTGAATCCAAGATTTTCAATGTGGACTCCCACTGTTTACTTGTATATAGTGTGATTCATGTTTTAAAAAGCTTTTTAATAACCTGTCCATTTCAAAGCATGAAATTCCTTTGATAGATACTGTATGCAGTTTATTTGCATATCACAGCCATTGGCTAACCTGAACTGAATTAAGTGCTTGTGCTAAAAACAATTTCTCAACTAATTTCTCATTTTCTTTTGCAGTCTGTTACCCAAATTGCATTCACTTAACAGCTTCAACTAGTGGTGAGTGTACTGCTAACATGGCTAATATGTGCATAATTGCTTGCTTTGAGCTGTGAAGGTTATGCGTAATGTCTACACAATGTAATTCAATGTGGCTGTACCTGAAGATGCTTTTTGCACCTAATAGTGTATTTTCTGTGAAATGTGCTGAACTTCACAGTGCTCATGCTCTTACTGATAGACGTTTACTTCTGACAGGAGAGCTGATGTTTATTTGGCATGTACTTATATTTACTCACTCACTTGTCATTTCAAACCAGTATGACTTTCTTTACTTTCTGCTTTTTAAGGACACAAAATATTCATTTCTAATATAACACTGGTTACTCTCTTCTATTGATGTGAACTGAATGGAGACTGAAGCTTCAAGTGTCATAAAGAATGCAAAAGCACCTAAGAAATATCAGTACATCTGGAGTCCGTATATCGGCTTTGTGAATTTTAAGTTATTTTTCACTGTAAATCTTCATTTTCGGTGAGCTGTTACGATTTTGAACATGGGAACCAGATCTGTCCATTTCTAAAATAAATAATTTAGCCTGATTTTGTGAATTGGATCACATGATTCATTTAGAACATCTGAATCGAAAAAATTATTCCTTCATGAATTGTCTTAAAATGATATTTTATTGGTGCTTTTTTCATTTTATAGCTTGACAATCCTTTCATTATTTGTGACCTTGGACCACAAAACCAGTCTTAAGTCTCAATTTGTAGAAACTGAGATGTATAGATTATCTGAAAGCAGAATAAATAAGCTTTCCATTAATGTATGGTTTGTTGATACAATATTTGGCAGAGATACAACTTTTTATATATTTACGGTTGGAAATTTACAAAAAATCTTCATGGAACATGATCTTGACTCAATATCCTAATGATTTTTGGCATAAAAGAAAAATGTATAATTTTGATTTATAAAATGTTTTTTTTTTTGGCTATTGCTAAAAATATACCCCAGCGACTTAAGACTTTTTGTGGTCCAGGGTCACATTTTGAAAAGTTTTGGAAATTTACCTTTTTGGTTCTCTTCTAAAGAAAGTCATAAAGGTTTGGGATGAAATGTTGGTGAATAAATAATCACACTGAATGAACTACCCATTTTTAAAACAATCTTTTTTTCCATTCATTCATTTAGAATTTTTGCCATTTCAGTGCTAGACCTGTTCCAGGGCATTTTTGCTAGCATTTTTTGACCTTGTCAGGAGAAGTGTAAGACCCCTTCAGCCTACTGCAGACAGTTAGACGCTGGAACCTATGACACATAACTATTTCCTTTGCTCAGTTACAGCCAGCTGTGCTTGTGATGTTGGCATAAAGTCAAGAGGCCTGTGAAGTTGAGCCCGGAGCAAAACTAATGCTGTCACTAATTAGCATGCTTTTAAAATGCTACCCTCCCCTGTCTTTCCATTGGCTACTCGTGGTTCCCTCTCATCCTTTGACAAGACCAGTGGGAGACAGGGATCCAACCTTGCATGGAAACACAGCAGAGGAGACCGTCTTTAAAACAGCTCAGGATTTTTTCTCCTCCCTCAACCTGCCTTTTACACAGGATGATCAGAGAGTCTGCAATATAACGCCGCACAGTTGATGTCTTAACCTGTAGATTAGCATTTCACGTTGAGGTTTTGAATTTGTCTTTTTAATTATTTCGAAGATTTGGTGTCTTCATGCATTTAAGCTTGTTGTTTAAACACAGCTTGAGCTTTATGTCAGAAACTAGCGGATGAATTGCAAAACAAGATGCAATTTGGTATTTCACACATCCCTAATGGATTTGTGTTGAGAAAAGGTGGCATTCCTTGTGTCTTGATCAAACCAGCCCGCAGAACATTTCTGTCATTCAGCTGTGGCAAATCATTAAATTCCACCTGAGTTGCTGATGTTCAAGTTTCAGTGTGGACATTTTGAGGTCACATTCCATTGTCAAAGCCCAGAGGAGTGCTGGGAAATGTATGATACTTTTACAATCCGAATCTTGTCCTAAGGTACACTTTATGAGAGTTTATGGGTATTATTTAGATCTAATAGATATTTTTATGAATGTTGAATATAACATGTTTTCACAATATAAACATGTGGCATTCTCATACTGGCTATTTATTTAGTTTCACTTTAGTTTCAAATGAATTTGATCATAAAATGTTAAATGTTATTTTTCAAATCTTACTTAGGCACTGCCTTAGCAACTCTTTCCCCGGGAACCATGGGTTGTGCTTCCCCTGGACTTGGCTGCCCAGGTAGGAAGAAATATCCTTATAACTTTTCATGCTAAGAACATTCCTCAAAGCATGTTTTGCTACATAATTAGTTGACCCATTATAAACCCTTATTGTCTAATCAAAATCTTGACCTTTTTGACTCATTTATATGACTTGTGTCCATTGAATCTTAATTTCATTGCCAATTTTAACACTAAAGAGTTTAAAATACAATCATTTTCATTGAATATTATATATAATACTAATTGGCAAGTCTTAGTCCTTTAGTTGTGCGTAAGCATGCCAAACAAACAGCTTGCCTTCCGCTCATTAACTGAATTGGTGGCCAGTAAACGTCTATCTTCAGCTGGGAGCCATGAGAATTCTCAGGCCTCCTGTCCTTAGTAATGGCCATTGAAGGTCATTATCCCATGCTTCTTCCCCACTGGTCTACTGAAATTTCATTGTGTAATATTCATTCCCATGAAGTACAAAAATGGCATATTCATGCCTGGAGATTTCACAGTTTTTCAATAAATTTAGTCTTCTGGGGAAAGGAATAGCCTTTAATTATTATTTCATTAACTTCGTCATTCTTATCGTCACTGAACTATTATTGTAATCATCGTTTTTATTTATTTTTTAATATTTATTTTTTATCACATCTTTGCAGGAGCAACCTATCATGGAGTTAAAATCTATACAGAGAAATTAATATCAGTGTACTGTATATAGAGTATGATGTTTCACTAAATTTGGATTGGGTTTTGGCTTTAGGAATCACAGGTAACTTATATATTACTACCTCCTTGAAATTACACAATGATTAATTACATATAACTGGAAAAAGGAAACAAAATCATAAGTGGAAAAAGACAAACTGAATGTGTGTATTTCTGAGGACAAACAAGACAGAATTTGACTTACTGGGTGTTTGTAGAAAATGACTAGTAACAGACAGTAAATTGTGAGGAAAACATGAGAACTAGCAGGCAAACATCTCCCTTTTCAGCACATTGTGTGCAGTCATCTATTGCCAAACTTTTCTTGCCATTAAATAGTTTTAAAACATTTTTGGTTATTCTCTTTTTTGCCATTTTCATGTCACTCTATGCTTGTAATGCACACAACATTAATGCACAAAACATTTGTAGTTCATTTGCTCCACCAGATGTTCTTGCATTTTTGGTTTCACTCTTACCTCCATTTAATGCCAGTCTGCCCTTCTTCCATCCCTGCAACCAGCAACATTAACTGTTACCACCGCTTCCATTGCCACCACTAACATGATTCCTATTATATTGACTGACTTGACATATATATATATATAGTTATATATACTTGACATATAGTTATATATAGTTATATATATAGTACAGACCAAAAGTTTGGACACACCTTCTCATTCAAAGAGTTTTCTTTATTTTCATGACTATGAAAATTGTAGAGTCACACTTAAGGCATCAAAACTATGAATTAACACATGTTGAATTAAATATGGAATTATATACATATCAAAAAATTGTGAAACAACTGAAAATATGTCATATTCTAGGTTCTTCAAAGTAGCCACCTTTTGCTTTGATTACTGCTTTGCACACTCTTGGCATTCTCTTGATGAGCTTCAAGATGTAGTCACCTGAAATGGTCTTCCAACAGTCTTGAAGGAGCTCCCCGAGAGATGCTTAGCACTTGTTGGCCCTTTTGCCTTCTGTCTGTGGTCCAGCTCACCCCTAAACCATCTCGACTGGGTTCAGGTCCGGTGACTGTGGAGGCCAGGTCATCTGGCGCAGCACCCCATCACTCTCCTTCTTGGTCAAATAGCCCTTGATGCCTTCAGTGTGACTCTACAATTTTCATAGTCATGAAAATAAAGAAAACTCTTTGAATAAGAAGGTGTGTCCAAACTTTTGGTCTGTACTGTATATATATATATATATATATATATATATATATATATATAGTTATATATTGTTATATGTCTTCTGTCAAATCAGTCATTTTTTTACATCATTCATTTCTTCACTTGCATGTTCCAAGTCAAATGCATATCTATATTTTTTATGTTATGTAGCAGATAACCAAGTAGATTATGTCTATTTTCTTCATCAGCTCAGACTACTACTCTTTCATACACATCTACTTCTAGCATGCCTCTAACCACAACATCTGGTAAGCAGAAATCTAGGTGTCCTGCTGTTTTATATTCCGTTTAATGAGGTATGATAAATGCCCTCACTTATAAATGTATGTGGCTCTGCCTCTTTGTACCAACACTAGCTCTACTCACACAAACTACTAGCGCTAAAACAACACCTGATAAGCTAACAGTTACTGAGCAAAATACTTATTTTTATTTAGCCATTAACATATGCTGTATATTGTGTCACTAACTAAATGTTTAACATGTCTGTGTGTGCCATCTTTAGTATCAACTATTTCATCTTTATTCAGATCTAACCCACCACCTATCAACCCTGGTAAGACATCACTTCTAACAAAAGATGTATTATCAAATGCCAATTTTATTAGCCAAACTACTCAGTAATTTATAAAGATAAAAATAAACAAAAATGACCAATAAACAAAAATAAAATAAAATAAAAAAATAGATGGCGGTGTATGGACCCTTGTCTCATGTCCTCATGCATAGTTTTACCTAAACCATGCATCAGTCACTTAATCCATTCCTTCATCTGCAGCTGCTGCTACTAACTCACCTCTGCCCAACCGCAAAACCAATGGTAAGCAAAACCTGTTATCTCACGTCATAAAGGGCTTGCTTGTGCTTACCAGGGAATGTCATTGCTTTACTTTCATTTGGGCAGAATGGGAACTGCTAGCTTGTTTAAATGGGAACAGGAATTAAAACAATTGGTTAAATGCTCTGAAATGCTCTGGGTGCTGATGAAAGGCCTCATACCTATTGTTTATGCATGTTTTGGATACTGTACTTGTGGAATATTAGCTTAATTACCTACTAGAATATTAATAATTAATTGTATAAATAAACACTATACTGACTCTAATTTGTCAAGTATGTGTTGTGATTAATTTAAATCCGTTTATTTATTTATTTATTTATTTTTCCAATTTGGACTTGACGTGTACTTCCTGTATGTTCTGTATCTGTCAGAATCTTGAAAGCTTAATCTGTTTTCTTTTTTCTTTTTTCCAAATTGGACTTGAGTTCTTCCTCCTGTGTGTATCTGTCAGAATCTTGAAAGCTTTTTGTGTGTAAATATATATATAATTTATTTTTATTTTTTTATAGGTCATTGCAGTTTTTTAACACTTATCTTCGCTCTTCTCTTTCATTGCATATTCTTAAATTCCCTAAATGTGTCGAGCTAAAACCTTTCCGGGCAGCCAACCAACAGTTCTCTTCTGTTCTCTTGCTTTTAGCAAAGCTACATTTCAAAATTAACTACCATTCATGTTCTTTTATTTTGTGCATAGCACTCTGTGTACTATATTATAATCTATTTTATAATTAATGGCTTATTTATGATTCTAATATTATCTTTCTATCCTTCCTTATGCACCAACATTAGCTTTCCAGACAGATTTTCTGAAATCCTGTTTCTGCTGTATAACTTCCTTTTTGCTTTCTTAACAGTCATCGGTTATTTTTTAATCACTGAATTATGCTTGTGGGTTTTTATGACATTTTTTGAGCTTGTTCTATATTAGAATGGGATTTTTTTCCAGGTTGGCTTTCCAGTAAATTGTTCTGTTATGTGGTGTACTGTGTATCTGCAAAGATAAATAATATCCTTCTCTGACCTCTTAATTTTTACCAAATCTGGGATCCTCTGCTAAATAACTGAGCTGGAGCTGAGAAAGAGAGGGCTGCATTTTTGTGGTCACTACTGCGGTTTACTCCTCACACTGAGTCTCCATCCACTAGCTCTCCCCCTGTTAGGCCTCTTGTTGCTTCTGGGCCCGGGGCCCCAAAACATCACTCGGCTTTATCTCCACACCCCTCATCTGGCCCGTGAGGAAGAAAGTTGAGGCTGCTGTCACCCGGCCACACAAACGTCCCACCATCTATCTGACCAAGCCACCTGCCCAATTGACAATAAGCATGACAAATGAATCCCACTTGCTGAAAGCATCTACAATAGCCTCCGTTGCTAAGAAAACAGACTACAAGCATGAGGCCAGCCTATTCCCAGGTGAAGCAACCATCTGCTCACAGTCAGAGTGAAGACTTTGAGTCTTTCCAGGTGCCATCACTCAGTAATCGTAAGAATAAACCACTAGCTCCCCAACTGGTCCTGAGCGATAGTGACAAGAACAGCATGGAGATACTTGATTATCCATCTGGTTTTGGCCCAGAGGCGTTTTTCTTACGACATTGACTTGGATGATGATGTCTTCAGCCTGTTTGACTTTGATTCCACCTACTCCCTGGATGAAAGCTTGGCCACTACCATCCTTCATAACATGTCTTTTTTAGAGGTAGAAAGTGTGTCTGCATCCAACACCACAGCTTTCTGACCAGTTAGACAAGCTGTTAGCAAACAGGAACATTTACACAGTCAGTCAGACCTTAGTTTACCCTGGGCAATGTCAGAGCTGGCACAGGTCTCAGAGCGGCTGGAGACAGATAGCAGCTGGACACTTATCCCATCTCCCACCATGACTTCGAGTGAAACAGGTGTGCAAATGATCCAGCCTGAGCTCAAGAGTCTCTCACACCAAACAGCAGCATGGCCAGAGCAGTCGCCCACACACATTGTGGATTTAAAGCTAACAAGTACTGTGCCCTGGGGCCTCTCAGAGGCAGCTGCCATTGAGGACACCTTTAAAGATGTGCAGCACGGTCAGAAAAAGTCCACCATCGAGCTCACAATGGTTACACATGACCAGGTGGAAACTTTAGCAGAGGGTAATGTCAGGACAGGCTTTACAGAGCCTGAGTATAGTCTTACCGATACCACCTCTTCCTATTCTTCATCAAACTCCCAACAGAGCTCTTTCGACTATCTCCTAGATTAAACTATTTTGCTGATAGAGCCTTTGGCAGTGAGCCCTCTCATTCCAAAAGGCAGCTATTCTCTCACAACAGAGACACTTGTTATCTCCTCTCACTTCTTCTCATAGTGTTGAGCCGGTGGCTGGACTGCTTATGGATTCAACCCACAGCGCTGCCACTTTTACTGAGCCCCTGAATTCAGTGCCCACTGCAAGGTTTCAGAGTGACTCCTTAATGACAGAGGCCATCAGACCAAATCTGTTGTCTTCATCCCAAAGTCTCTTTATCTCTGATGCCAAAAACAACTCTGACCTGGTTTTACCCTCAGTGAACAATCAATTCATCCACTCTGAAAACCCACAATCTGTTGACTCCAGCCAATTCCCAACTCTGTATCCAGGCATCATGAGGGGCATTTCTACGTCAATAGTGGGCAGCCAGTCCAAATTAGATTCACCTCTGGTGCTGGAGCCATCGCGTGTAAACAGATTGCCAGAGACCATTTTCAGAGGCTTAAGCAGGCAAGGCGATGTTAATCCGTCAGAGGCTGATCTGAGGGACTTGTCACATATGCCTCACATTTCTGTCAGTGCTATTTCTGAATTACCATACAGTTCTGCGGTGGCCCTGACAGATGAATGGAGAGGTTCTCAGTCTTCACCCCTTAATTCAGACTCCCAAATGAAAGTGGAAAGGATAGATGTGTCGCCCACATTCAGTTTGTCCTCCCAGAACATTTTTGACTTTAGCACAGAACATGGCATGTTCACGTCAGCATGGTCAAGCTACTTCAAAGCCAACGGGGAGAGATCCCAAATTACATCACTGAAATTTTTCCCTCAATTTTGTTCAGTTTGATAAGTAAGAATGGACCAGATGAGGCCTCACCTTATGAAACCAAATTCAGACATCAATCGGAGACGATGGACATTTTTAACTTCATAGAGCCTGGCAATGTCCTTTCTTCTCACTCTACAGAAGAGGTTGATCATGATGGATTTGTTATTTCCAGCGCATATAGTCAAATAAGTCCAACCCACAGATATGTTGAAGCCACAACTACCACATGGTTTCTCAACATAACTTCTTCTCTAAATGTCTCAGAAGGCTCTAAGTCATTAAACAAAAACAGCACACATGACTCTATTGATTCACATAGTAACTTTGCATACATGACCACTGAGCAGATCGTGAGCCATTCAAACACTATTCAAGACTATGAATTGTTTAGAACTACAGATAGACACACATTTGAATCTTTGTCAGAGAATGTGCTGCACACTCAATATCCTTTGCAAATGACTTTGACTGGTGCAGATCTGTCACCTCACACCCCACTAGACCCTGCTTTTCTTCAATTTTACACCTTTACAAGCAGCACGCCATCAGAACTTGCCTCCGTTCCAGACATCCAACCCTCCAAATCAATGTACATCTCAAGCAGCCACAGTGAAAACCTGCTGGACAATAAACATGCCCACTCCTCAACAACAATGCGGCCATTTTGGGCCTAGAATGAATCAGCAAACCCCTCCAGTCACAGCAACAATGTGCTCTTGTTCACCCCGCAACCACAGCTAGCAAGACACATCCGTCTCTAGCTATTGATGACCAGTCTTTTGTCACCACAAATGGCACAGTCAACACCCCAACCAAAGGAGTCAGCGCATGTTTTGGCTCTGCATACTGGTGCCACCAGTGGGACCGCTACAGACCCTCATGAATTGGCCCCATGTCCATGTAAAGCTCCCTTTCATATTACATGTCTGTGTGGACTTTCAACCTGGAACAGTATGTTTTCTAATAACAATCTAGACCTTAGAAAGAAAGATATCTTCTTTTATTGCTGAATCCTGACTTTCTGAGCAAGTGATTGTAGAATGATGGTGGTTCAATTTGGGGGGAAAATCAGTCTGCCTTCTTGGTGTGCAAATATAATTTTTATGATTCCATGTGATTTACTAGTAGTAGTAAGATTAACAATACCCAGTTCTGACAATCATTGAGTTTCAGCGCTCTTCAATACTGGCTGTTACTTACTCACTCAAATTGAGTGCATAAGTCTCTTGTAATTATCCAGATTTGTATCATTCTTCCTTCTTAGGAGACTGCTTTGTTTAATTATTTATTTTACATTGAACTGTTCAGCCTTACTTTCAAGAATTATCACTCTGATGTAAAGTACAGTGTGCTATCTAAGAAAGCTCTCTCAGATTTTCAATTTGTGTAAAAAAGTTTTTTAATGTCAATTATATTAGGAGTCTCCTAAGAAAGTCTTGGCATGGTGTAGTTATGCATTGTAAAGTAGTCCAGCACTAACAACTCAAGATACATGAGAGCCATCTTGTGATAGAAGTGCAGCATAGCAGTAGCTCTCAAAATACATTGCTTAGTGAATCAGGGTGTTTTTTTACTGCCAAATTTTATATACTAAATTTGTTTTTACAATGCATTGGGTAGATTTCATTTAGAAGATCTGTCTTGAGACCACATCTTTTTTTTTCAAAATAGCTAATTACCAGGATAAAGACTTAATTTAGAACTACTGCTATGCAACACAGAAAAATGTGAATTGAGTAAAGTTTTGATTGATAATTTAAAAAAAGTGAAATATTTTCCTTTTACAGAGGATATTTTTTACAGAGTATCCCTTGTGGTAACTGATGTACAAGCAAACACCCCAGACAGAGATGCTAAGAAGATGATATCTCAATGGGTATATATATATTTTTTGTATATTTTTTTATAAAATCTTAATTCTTTCCATACAAGCCACTGCTTACTAATCAGTTTCTGTAATTTTTACAGCTCAATCAAACATTTCAAAACTGGACCTACAGAGTTTATGTTGAAGGTGTCAGGTAGGATTCTTTTTTTTTTTTTACTTGAAAGTGTAAATAAAAATGTATATGTTTTATTTAATGATTGTTCATTTTGTTTAATGATTGTTCACAATCTCACCCACTTTTCAGACTCCAACCTAACACCGTTCTCTCAATGGCCACGAATATACGGTAAACATTTGCATACTGCTACCATTTTTGTCTAATTTTTCTAACGTAATAGTATTATTGATGCCTAAAAAATATCATGTGATCTTGCTTCTCAGACAAACCTACATAGCCCTGCTGGTGTATAAGAATACCACTGATGCAAGTCTGGCAGAAGTAGAGATTGAGAACAAACTGAGAAGTGCCCCAGCAATTGGAAATGGCTTGATATTGGACAGTGTGACTGTGAAATTAATGGGTATGGCATGCTTCATAGTGTTTAATAACAATGCAGTATCCCTGTAAATTATTAATAAGAACTTGCATACAGTACTGAAAAAATAATTCTTACTTATTATTACTGAACTCCTATTAAAATATGATATGGTATTTGTCTTGAACTTACACTCTGATACCCGGCAGCATGAATGTACCATCACACCACAGCAAAGTTTTATTTATCAAAGCCCTATGACTTTAATCAATTTCAGAAGGGTGGCTCTTCCATAAAGAAACATTTGTAAGTGAATCATTTTAATTTTGTTTCTGTATTTGTCTTATCTCAGAAAACTGTCAGGCAGAGGAGTTCCCATTCCATTACAGATGGTCACAGAGCAGACCCACAGTTACCCAGTATGTCCCCTGTTTCCCTTACAAAGAACAAAACGCATCCAGGACTTGGTGAGTAAATTCTGATAGTTTCTATTCTGGGTGCAGATGTGAATAAACTACTAATTGAAGTGGTTACAGCCAGTAATCATGTTTTAGCAGGTGTGTTAGAAAAGTCAATTTAATATTTTTTTTCCCCTTTAGCATGATTAACCAGTATAATTATACATCATATTGGACCCTGCCAGACCGTGGAAACTGCACTAATATAACAAACATTTTAGTTTCACAAGGTAGGTTCTTATACGCACTGCACACATTAATCTGAAATCAAAACCAGCTTCAGTAACTCTTACTTTCAAATTACCAGAGAATGCAATGGAAGTGGCCGTGCAGCTCGCTGACATCACTAATAATGAGCTCTCTAAGGAGGAGGTGACAGAGATTCTCATCAAGTTGAAGGAGCTTGTGAACATAGCCAAAATCAACGCCACCCTGGCCAGCACTGTGGTCACTATCATCTCCAACGTCATGAGCAGCTCAGAGGCCGCTCAAAAGGATGCCTCAGAGACGTATGTGCTCTTACCTACACTGTGTAGAAAATGAAAAGTTTGCATAGGTTCTAAAATGAAGGCAACAATTTGCATGACTTTTTGGAATTGAATATGTTTGATTAAATATCTTGACTAAACATCATATGTCCAGATGTCATCTGGCACTATTTTAACAGTTGCATGTTTCTATTCACTAAGTCTAAGATTTCTTACACTGGATCAATTTAAATATAGGTTTTACGGTTTTAAAAGTCTATACGTGGTTCAATATTGCATTCTTCTTTCTAAATATTATGTGAGAGCAAAGCATTATATTTTTTGTGGCATATCTGTCTAAACATTTTCAGTTTCACTGAAGGGTCTTGTATGTTCAATCTGGAAGTTTTTTTGAATCTTCTCATCTGAGCCTCTTGTTTTTGTATCGGCATGTACAGAGCTCTCAGAGCAGTGGATGAATTGGTGCAGAAGATTGAGTTTGATGGACCCTCACTAGCCATCAAATCCAAATATCTGGCTGTTGGAGTTTCTGCTCTAAACATCAGCAATTTTAATGGGACAACTTTTAGTGCTTTTATAGCCACAAACCAGACGGACCCTCAGGTAAATATCCTTCAAAAAAAAAAAAATTCACCTCTCTACTTCATGTCTTTTGATGTGAGATTTGACATATCTTTTTACAAGTATGTGAGTTTTTTTTTTTTTTTCGTTTGTTTTTTTTTCTTGATGGCATCTGTTTCTGGTTATGCATGTATATTTGAACATGTGCTGCACGCAAAATTATCTTAAGACTTAAAGTAATCTTTAGCAATTAAAGCAGTGTAATGAGAGGTGACGAGTATGGACCATTGGGGACCAAGGGGTTGCACCCATTGATTAAGGAAAGTTGTGGGAGGAGAAAAGCAACATTGAACAGTTTGAGACGGACTGTAAAAGTACACATTTCTCTCTTAGAGCATGAGTCTCAGAATGTATATTTTTGCAAATGGATGTTCTGTAATTTTAGCATGCTCACACATTTAAATTGTTGTATTTTTGTGTCATTTCATATGTTTATAGTTGAAGTTTAACTCAATCATTGGAACTATTAAAGGGATTTAAAAGAGTTAAAAATACAAATTAGCCTAACAACAGTTTCGATTGTCAACTGAAGGCCCCATTTCAGGGCAGTCTTGCTATTTTTATATCTCCAAGAATGCATCATTGGTTATTCAACCATAATCTAACTTGAGCTCTTTTAATGGATTCATTACCACTTTATTCTGGCAGAGGGCATTAACCTCTTCAAATGCAATTAAACGCATATAGCTCGGATACCATTATTACACACATTATGGTATAACGTAAGTAACTTTTCTCCACAGATCGATTTTGAGTCAGAAGCCCAGAATGCTTTGGCTGTGGTCACTTTACCTCCAACACTACTGCACAACTTGAGTAATTCGCAATTAGAAAGAGTTTCCAGAATAAACTTCCTGTTCTTTAGCAAGACAGGACTCTTTCAGGTGAGAATGAACCAATTGAGCTTTTTTAGTATTGTATGTTTTTCTCTGAATTAAGTATTTGTGGTCCATTCACATTAAAATAAGGCTTTATTTAAGACTGAAGAACAGTATAATTTTGACAGTTCTCATTGATATTTCTGTTAATAGCACTTTGGATGGCTCATGGTATGGTAAAGACTCTCTGGACATTTTCTCTGTGCTAAGTTAACTAACTCCTAAGAATAAACTCTAAAACGTTGATTACATTGTGTAACATACACTACCATTCAAGCTTGTTTGGGGTCAGTAAGATTTTGAAAAAAAAAAATTAATACTTTTATTAAGTAAGGATGTGTTAAATTGATCAAACGTTTCAAACGTTTGTCTTTTACGTCTTTTAAGTCTTTTACATGGTTACAAAATATTTTAAATAGATTCTGTTCTTTTAAAATGTCTGTTATTCACAGAATCCTGAAAAAGTGTATCACCGTTTCATGAGTACTGTACCCAATCAGTATATCAGAGTGATTTCGGAAAGATGTGACACTGACAGCTGTGGTTGCTGAACATTTAGCTTTGGCATCACAGAAATAAATTACAATTTTAATAACATTTCACAATATTACTGTTTTTGTTCCATTTGATCAAATAAATGGTGCCTTGATGAGCATAAGAGACTTATTAAAACTTATAAAAAAATATTTACCAAACATGTGAACTGTATGTCTTGAATTTAATTAACATACAGTACAGATCAAAAGTTTGGAAACATTACTATTTTTAATGTTTTTGAAAGAAGTTTCTTCTGCTCATCAAGCCTGCATTTATTTGATCAAAAATACAGAAAAAAATGTAATATTGTGATATATTATTACAATTTAAAATAATTGTTTTTAAATTTATTATACTTTAAATTATCATTTATTTCTGTGATGCAAAGCTGAATTTTAAGGATCATTATCACATGATCCTTTAGAAATCTTTCTAATATGATGATTCATTATCAAAGTTGGAAACAGTTCTGCTGCTTAATATTTTTTCAGAACATGTGATACTTTTTTAGGATACTTTGATGAATAAAAAGTAAAAAAAAAAAAAAAAAAAAAAAAAAGGAAGCTATGTTTTTAAAATATAAATATTTTGTAATAACAATATACACTACTGGTCAGTAATTTGGGGTCAGTATTTTTTCTTTCTTTCTTCATTTTAAATAAAATCAATACTTTTATTCAGCAAGGATGTGTTAAATTGATAAAAAAGTGATAGTAAAGAAAATATATTATTAGAATATATATTATTAGAATTTTTTTTTATTTTGAATAAATGCAGTTCTTTTTAACCTTTTATTCATCAAATATATTAGACAGCAGAACTGTTTCCAACACTCATAATAAATCAGAATATTAGAATGATTTCTAAATGATCATGTGATAGACTGGATGTTACATGTGACACTGAAGGCTGGAGTAATGATGCTGAAAATTCAGTTTTGCATCACAGGAATAAATTATTTTTTTAAAGTATATTCAAATAGAAAACTATTATTTTAAGTTGTAATAATATTTCACAATATTAAATTTTTTTCTGTATTTTTGATCAAATAAATGCAGCCTTGATGAGCAGAAGAAACTTCTTTCAAAAACATTAAAAATAGTAATGTTTCCAAACTTTTGGTCTGTACTGTATATGTCTAATGATATTTTCCTTATCTTTGAATGCATCTTTTGTCACTTACTAATAGCTATCAAAAATGATATACTCTGTCCATACTTACAAAAATGATGTGTTGAGGTATCATTTTGATGTGCCTGACTCTTCCTAAAAACTAAGATGAGCAGATTTGTCCTGACGATCTGTCTCATATCTTCACAGGCTTGGAAAAGCAATGGCATGTCCTTGAACAGCTATGTGGTGGCTAGCAGTGTTGGTAACTTCACAATCAAAAACCTGCAGGATCCCGTCAAAATAGAGATTTCCCATCTGGAGTACCAGGTCTTCAGATTTTATTTATTGAAAATGTAGAAAATGTAAAGTATTGCCAGTTTTGGTAACTGGTATGTTTACAGAAACTATAGTTTTGGTGATATATATTTTTTGGAGTAATTACAGTAACCATTCATTTTATTAGATTAACCTTCCCGTCAGCAGTAGTTTTCTTCTAAAAAATTATTTGTCGTTTGTGCAAGCAAACTAGAACAATGGTGTCTAACACATCTAAATGTGTCTGTCTGACTGTCCTCCAGAAAAATCCGAAGCGTCTTTGTGTGTTTTGGGATTTCACCCTTCAAAGTGAAGGTAAAATAAATGATTTATTTGGCCACTGTTTAAGCATTAAAACAGTCCTTTAGGAGGCTTTACTCATTGGTCTTACAGTAATTGTATAATATCAATTTGTCTCCATTAGGTCGCATAGGGGGCTGGAACAGTGAGGGCTGCGAGGTCAGTTCGGAGTCCAACAGCAACAGGACCATTTGCTTTTGTAATCACCTCACACACTTTGGCATTCTAATGGTGAGATTTGTGGGATTGGCAACAAAATGACCCAACAGAGCGGTTTCATTTATTAAGACAATATGGCAGACTGAAGCAGCGTTGATGTGTCGTATATGTCATCTAGAGTGGCTAACCATGCCTTAAACAGACAGGGCCAAATAGTTGGCAAATCAGGCTAGCTAATCAGGAAGCTTCACTATAGTGTGGCACTGAAGCTATCAAGACTTTGCATACTTATAATATAAGGTGCACTTTGTTCATGCTGCACCAGTGTGTCATTTGAATGTAGCAATATACAAAAGATATCAGTGGCATTGTAGAAATAATTAATTTACAGGTAGTCATTATTCATTTCATGAGCAAAAATGTCTAATAACGGGGTTTCTTAATATGTTAATCTGCTCATAAATAATATAATAAAACAGCAATAATAGAATAAAACAGCTTTTTTGTACTATTGATTTGTTTGTGTGTAAATTTTGTTTAATTAGAAAATATATCCTTTACATTTATCTATAGACTTGTCTTTCAAATGTCAGGAATTGTCACTGATAACTAATCACTAATGTGTGTCTGATCAGTGTCATTATTGATTAACTTTGCTTCACTTTTGTCTTTTAGGACATTTCTGGAGCTTCTGCACAGATAGATGAGAAGAACAACAGGGTTCTCACCTTCATTACCTACATCGGCTGTGGCATCTCAGCCATTTGTTCCGCAGCAACACTGCTCACATACATCGCTTTTGAGTGAGTGTCCTTCAACATCTGACTAGGATACAAAATCTGCATCTTTGATTTTATGCCTCTTTATAATGGAAAAGAAAAAACAAGTCACTGATTTATGTCTACTTCATTTTTTTTACACAGATTTTTAAACATGTTTTTAATGACTCATCTATGTTGTGACAATATTACATTTTGATTTTAAAATTACATAAAACCACGGATTTATCTAAAATAAAACAAAAAATTAGACTGATGACTAGTTGGCTAACTGCTAGTTGGATAAACTTTTACTTAAGACACTTGAGTCTAAGTTTATGCAACTGGACCCTGGTTTAGGCTTCACTCTTCCTCTTCAAGTGCTAATTATTAATCCATAAAATTGGGCTGCTTGTTGCTAGTAATCAGTGAACCTTATTTGAAAAAAATGAATGCTTCTCCTCAGCAAAAATCTCAGCAAATCAGCATTTTAGAATGATTTCTGAAGGATCATGGGACACTGAAACCTGGAGTAATGACTGCTGAAATTTTAGATTTGTCATCCCAAGAATAAATTACATATTAATATACAGTATATTAAAATAGAAAAAGTTATTTTAAATTGCATTACTGCAATTACTCTATGAGCAAGTTTTCTTTAAAAAACATGAAAAAAATCATACCAACCTCAAACTTCGGAGCAGAGATGTATAAAGTACTAGAGACCCAGACTTGATTAAAAGTACAAGTGCTCTATCAAAAAAATGACTTGAGTAGAAGTTGAAGTGCTCTTTAAGCACCACACTTAAGTAGAAGTACTAAAGTATTCAACATTTTTTGTACTTAAGTATTGCAAGTAGTCTATTTGAAAATTTACTACTCAAGTACTGAAAGTAAAAGTACAAGTATTGTGTTATGTAGTTTGAACATATTCCCCTGGTTTCACAGACAGGGCTTAAGACTAGTCCTAGACTAAAATGTAAGTCTGAGCTGTTTCCACTGAAATAAACTTGCACTGACTGATCTTAAAAATATATTAGTGCCTTTTTAGTTTTAAGATGCACATCGGTAAGGTTTTTTTCCAAGCATGTTTATAAAAATTACTTAAATGTCCTAATTGATCTATGGTCTAATCCTGGCTTAGTTTAAGCCCTGTCTGTGAAACCGGGCCCTTGTTTTTACTATTTCAAATGATTAACCTAAAGGACAATCACAATTCATTTGACTGTAACTTTTTGTAAACAAAAAACAGATTAAAGGGTTAGTTCGCCCAATTTGCAAAATTATGTCATTAACCACTTGAGCTGTTATTTTGATTTTTTGAGAATTAGGCATATGCAATATTGGACCCACCGGTGGGTCCCCAGAGTTGATGTGGTTAATAACTTACCCTAATGTTGTTTCAAACCCATAAAACCTCCGTTTATCTTTGGAACACAGTTTAAGATATTTTAGATTTAGTCCGAGAGCTCTCAGTCCCTCCATGTACCCGGATCTTTTTGAAACAGTTCACCAAATCGAACTGAATCGTTTTAAACGGTTCGCGTCTCCAATACGCATTAATCCACAAATGACTTAAGCTGTTAACTTTTTTAATGTGGCTGACACTCCCTCTGAGTTAAAACAAACCAATATCCCGGAGTAATTCAATTACTCAAACAGTACACTGACTGAACTGCTGTGAAGAGAGAACTGAAGATGAACACCGAGCCGAGCCATATAACGAACAACAGACTGACTCGTTCACGAGTCAAATACACTGATCGATATATATATATATATATATATATATATATATATATATATATATATATATATATAACTTATATTATAGATCAGTGGTCAAGAACCGTTTCTGTCAGACGTGTCCGATTCGAGAACCGAGAAGCTGATGATACTGCGCATGTGTGATTCAGTGTGAAAGCAAACCGACACACAGAGCGTCTGAACCGAACTGATTCTTTTGGTGATTGATTCTGAACTGATTCTGTGCTAATGTTATGAGCCCAGGTAAACCGAAGGCTTGCAGTCAACGCCAATTACGCCATTACGTCGAGCGCAAAAGAACCGGTGAACTGTTTTCTTCAACCGGTTTAATGAATCGAACTGTCAGAAAGAACTACTGGTGATTCGAAAACCGATGCAACCGGTTCTTGACTCGTGAACGAGTCATTATCTGGCTCGGCTCGGTGTTCATCTCTCTCTTCACAGCAGTTCAGTCAGCACGCGCAGTCTTCTTAATCGCTTGATTCGCTCAGTGATGTGCCAGCTTCATCAAACCTGCCATCTACAGTTCTGTTTGTAATGGAATGATTCGTAACATTTTTATAATTGCAACGAGTAACGATGCAGCACTTTAAAAAATATCGGAGTAAAAGTATTAAACTCATCGAAAATATGTACTGAAGTTAAAGTGGAAGTAGGAGAAAAAAATAATACTCTAGTAAAGTACAGATACCGCCTTTTAGTACTTAAGTACAGTAGTTGAGTAGTTCTACTTCGTTGCTATACATCTCTGCTTCGGAGTGATAGTGTAAATGGCTAGAGGTACAATGTAATTGGAAAGACTCATTGTTTTCTTTGATTTAAATCAATAGGAAGCTGCGGCGAGACTATCCCTCCAAGATTCTGATGAATCTCAGCACGTCACTGCTCTTCCTCAACATGGTGTTTCTTCTGGATGGCTGGTTGGCCTCGTACAACATTGAGGGATTGTGTGTGACAGTGGCTGTTTTTCTGCACTTTTTCCTTCTCACTTCCTTCACCTGGATGGGTTTAGAGTCCATCCATATGTACATTGCCCTGGTCAAGGTATTCAACACCTACATACGGCGATACATCCTAAAGTTTTGTCTCGTGGGATGGGGTAAGTGCTACATCATGAGGTTTTTCCTTTTAATAGTTGTTTGCCATTTTGTATTCAGAGTATAGTATAAAATCACTCTGAAGAAGTGTTGAGCATAATAGTAAGAACATCTGACTACGTTTTCAGGTGTACCTGCTTCAATTGTTGGCCTAGTGTTGGCTGTGGACAAAAATTCTTATGGAAAAAACTATTATGGAAAAGGAGAGAATGGACAGGGCACAGAATTGTAAGTTTGGCCCAAGACATTCAAACTGACCAATATTTTACATGTATATCTGATCTCTTATTTGAAAAAGACTTGTAGTTCCTTATTCTCATCCTGTTGGTTTTCCTGGTCTTTCTTTCTGTAGCTGCTGGATTCGTAGTCCGGTTGTATTCTACGTGACGTGCGTGGGCTACTTTTCCATGATCTTCCTAATGAATGTTGCCATGTTCATCGTGGTCATGATGCAGATCTGTGGCCGTAACGGCAAGCGTAGCAACCGAACAGTTAAAGAGGAGATGTTACGTAACCTGCGCAGTGTGGTCAGCCTGACTTTCTTGCTGGGCATGACCTGGGGCTTTGCTTTTTTTGCCTGGGGTCCAGTCAGCTTGGCCTTCATGTACCTCTTCTCCATTTTCAACTCCCTACAGGGTTGGTTTAAATCATTATATTTTCACCATCCTGTACATTTATAGACTCCATGTAATCAGCTGATGCTGGCAATAATATCTTTAATGTGTTGATGAGATGTGGGAAATCGTTTTAAAATAGCTTGTGGGGTTGTGATAATTAAAGATTAAGGAACGTAATTTTTTTTTTTTTTCAACAGGATTATTCATATTTGTGTTCCACTGTGCCCTGAAAGAAAATGTACAGAAGCAATGGAGGAGATATTTGTGCTGTGGAAAGTTCCGCTTGGCAGATAACTCGGGTAAATTTAGTTGTTGTTAATTAAACAAATATGTTTTTCGGGTGTTTTGGGAATGTGTCAGAATCCTATACAGATGAAGAATCATATATTAAGTCACATTCCATGAAATAATACCTACATTATTTAGATTAAAATCAATTGTATGAATAATGTGTCAGCATTATATGGGCACATTATTTGTAACTGTATTGGTGCATATACTCACCCCCACCTCCCCCTTTTATATATTTTTTTTGTATTTTGCATAGGCATATTGGACTGTGCTGTGACTACATCTTTAGGTGCTGAATTCCTGAGACTTTTGTCGCACTCAGAATGTGTGTTTCAGTAAAGCCCAGCTCTGAGACTTTTTGCCTGAAGTAACACAGAACTATTGCTTATAAAATTTAGGAGCGGAGAGGCCTTAGCTGGGCTTTACTTAGTTAAATCTGATAAAATGAGATGTAATGTTAAACAGTCTATTTTTGGAATGCCAGTCCTGCACAACTTTTCTTTAGAAAGTTGTATGTCATTTATTTAGGAGTGATGGAATTGCAGTATGTTATCTGAATTTCCTGGGTTTTTCTTATGCTGTATCTTTATGCATGGGATTCACCTGTGTGTTAAAAGTTAACTGGTATTTATAAATGACATTTAACCATTTTATTTTTGCAGACTGGAGTAAGACTGCCACTAATAATACCAAGAAAGTGAGTTCCGATAACCTGGGAAAATCCCTCTCCTCCAGTTCCTTTGGCTCTACTACGGCCAACTGGACGTCTAAAGCCAAAGCCACACTAAATCCCTTTGCCAGGCACAGTAATGCAGGTAAGCGTAAAAGTAATGATTTGGATTGCTTAGGCCACAGTTGTTGGTTTACATTAACGCTTTGATGCATGAACCATTACATTCAAACAAGGTTAAAAAAAAAAAAAAAAAAACTTACCGTTTCTTCTTACTTCAACACAAGATCTGGCAATATATAAGCAAAATATGCCCTTTTTAAAACTAATAACTTACAAAAAAATGGTTATGAAAATAATAGGCCAACTGACAGTGTTTGGAATAACGGAGTTTAAAAGAACGGCGTTAGGTTACGGTTATTTTTTCAGTAACGGGGTAATCTAACTAATTACTTTTCCCGTCGTTACAACGCCGTTAACGTTACTGAACGTTAAATGCGGTGCGTTACTATGCATTGATTTAATATGCAATCCGAACGCACCCCTGGCTCACACAGCGAGTGAGCAGGTGGGTTAATAACGAGATAAGCGATTATGATTGGCTAAGGCAGAGTCATGTGTTTCATGGTAGCCAATCAGAGCCAGTGTTTTTACACACGCGCCAGCGGCGCCAAACACACACAATCACACACACGCAACAGCTACACAGAGATTCGCAGCAGCAGGAGAAATGGCGAGTCAGGAGCAATCCGATAAAAAGTTGGCATTTTCAAGGCGGAGATATAAGCACTAATTCAAATTCATTGTAGTCAAAGGCAAGAACGTGCAAGTAATGTGTACATGTAATGTGTGACACACGCATCTACAAAGCTAGTGGCCAAAAACACTTTTCTTACAAAGAGTGCAGGATAAAACTCTTGCTGTCTGTTGACGTGCAATAAATCTCAAAAGTTATGTACGAACACCTGTCTGTTCTACTTATTTCAACTGACTTGTGAAAACTGCTAAAAAAAAAAAAAAAATTCTTTGACATATAGCAACTTTTTTTTTTTTTACAGTAACGCAAATAGTTACTTTCCCTGGTAACGAGTTACTTTTATTATAGAGTAATTCAGTTACTAACTGTTACTACTTTTTGGAACAAGTAGTGAGTAACTATAACTAATTACTTTTTTAAAGTAACGTTCCCAACAGTGCCAACTGAACACAGATATGCTCATAATAATGTCCACTATAATAGACAAAAATATATTAGTACTATGTATTATGACATATATTTTATGGAGCACCAATTGAGAATTAGAATGATTTTTATAGAATAATGTGACACTGAAATAAAAACAGAAAAGTTGTCTTAAATTGTAATATTATTTCACAAAATTGCTTCACTATTTTTACTTTTAATACAAATAAATGCTGCCTTGGTAAGAATAAGAAGCTCATTTGAAAAACATCTATACCAACCCCAAACTTTTGATCAGTAGTCTACATGAATGATTTAAAAAATCCTTTAAAAATCTATCCACTTTAGCAAACATCATGCATCAAAGGGTTAAGATACAAACTCTCAGTCATATATTGCTTTGATGTGTAATGCTTGACTATTTTTAATAAGGATATTGCCCTTGATGCCTTGTGTTACTTTGTGCTTTGCTCTACTGTGTTACTTTTTGTGTGACTGTACATCTGGACTCAGTGGTGCTGTGTGTCTGTATTTATGTTTGTGGTATAGATAGTACCCTGCAATAATGCCATGGAGAGACTTCCTGAGGTAAAACCATGCAAGCCAGATTGAGTTCAAACTGCTTTCCTCTATTCATGTGATCAGCTTCCCCTGTTGGGATAGACTGAATTCAATCCAGCGGCCCTAGACATAATATCTAGTCTAACTCACTCCTAACACATAAATGCTTCTTCTTAAGCCTCCAAAACATGACATTACCATTTTGGAAACAGTAGGCATCTGTTGTGATGTTTTATGGTGGGTTAATTGCCTGTTGGATTGAATCCAAGCTGTGAAGTGACATTCAAGAACTAGAAAGCACACTGCTGCTGGTTGGCATTGTCAGTTAAATAGCAAATAAAGTTGCTAGCACAGTGTTGCAATACAAGGACACACCTCAATCTGAATAAATATGTAATAATAGGTTACAGACTTGACTCCCACCCAGTCTTTCAGTAAACATTAACAAGCTTTAGTGTCTTTTAGGAGTTCTGAATGTCATTTTCACTCTGTTTGACACTAATGTTTCTCACGTGGGCTGTTTTAATTTGTCTCCTTTTTTTTCTTTTTTTGTTTGGCAGTGTTAATGTTCCCACTGGAGGAAATACGCAGCTTGCACTGCTGACACTAAAATATATAAAACCGTAGACAGTAAACACTTCATCCCCACAGCAGGATCACTCTACATGCAGAGGATAGATTATATGCACTTGCTGTACTACACTAATAATGCACTTAACATCAGAGATACTGTTATGCACAGCAGAGTTTTGTCATTGTAAAATATTTAGGATTTAGGAGTTGTAGACGTGTTATGTTTGCACATATGTTGAGATGAAGCGAATACTGTGCTGGTCATTACACTGAATTGAGCTAAATTGATCTAAAATACATCAAAAGTTCACATAGTAAAGCTCACTCTTATGTATTTTAAGTCATTGTAATGTACACTGTTTAGATTTTTACTTAATCAACAGTACAATTAATTACAATTGATTATTCGTTCTATCTAGTGCAAGAAATTAAACGAATCAACGTTTAATAAAGAATAAATGTTTTATTTATATATTTAAAATATTACAATTATTGTCATTAGGTGAAGGAAGGATTTTTTGTCAATATTTTGACAATATCTTTTTTCTTTTGCCATTATTACACTTTGTGTATTGTGAAATAATCTTTGCTATTATATTGACATCTTTGTTTTTATTAGTTTATTCTGTATTTATATTTAATAATTAAATTATTTAAATGTATTAAAGAAACAAATATTTCTAATTTTACAAATGTATGATTTTTTAGTTTTGTTACTATTTTTTACTGTTATATTCTTGCACCTCCCGAAGGGAAAATTACATTTCATGGGAGCAAGTTTTTTAAGTGTGCTCCAATTTTTGTGTTGCACCTTTCTGAAGCCTCATAATAGGGCATGATACTCTGTTCAATTTATTGCACATTAAAAAGCAATCACTGCACACACACACACAATAAGACAAAAGAATAGTGCTATAGAAGGTGACTGAAGGTGCATTGCAATGTTTTCCCTAAGAATGCACAAAGGCATGGAAATTCAACAGAATAGCATGAAAAAATAACGACTCACCCCTTATATAATTGAATGAATTGGAAACTAATATGATAAAACTGTCAAAACATTGACAAACCAGTCATGTTTCTTTTGAAGTAGCCAATACTGAATGTTTACAAAAAAAATTGTGTGCCATTTTTCATCAACCTCTTGTATTCAAGTGTATAGATACTTTGCCATCAATGCTTGCTTTTCCTAAATCTTACTATAGCAAATAAATATATTCCCTCATTACTTCAATCAACCATTGTGGCATATTTGCAGGTAAAGGTTTCTCCAGTCAGAGCAGTCCCAAATGCAGCCCTTCTGATGTAGAGGCTTCCTCGTCCATTCTCCCCGTCCACCAGGTCCTGGACAAGGTAAAAGGCTACTGCTCCGTACGCTCGGACAACTTCTACAAAAACATTATCATGTCAGACAGCTTTAGCAACAGCACTAAATTCTAGTGAGAGGAGGCTGAGAAGAAGCCCTGTTCTTTCCCACACACTTACCTTATGTGTAAAAGACTATGCTACATATTGAGTTAACCTTCCAAGCCCTTCCACCCTCCACGACTGGAGTAGAGAAACGCATAACCTTGTAGAGAGAGCAAGCTCTGAAAGGGTGGAATTGACATACTGTGATATTCATCTTATAGTGACTATGTGATCTGTAAATATTCATAATATATTTTACTATTTGTGTTTTATTTTTAATTTCGGTTTTGCATACTCTTTTTGCACATTACTTTTGTTTTTTGTTTTTGTATATATAAATGCATAAATGCTTGCAATGGCAGAAAAAAATGGGACCATTTCACAACCAAAGACTGACTGACAAACATGAGGAGTAATAGTTCTTCAGTTTGGGACTGAAAAAACAAGTACGGTTGGAGCTTGAATTTTCATGCTTGTGAATTCTGCCTTGGTTTAGCTTTTTCCCATTTTCACTGTACATTAGTGAACCTTTTAGTACTTTTATTTTTTCATTATTTAAATGCTCTCTATTTTAGTCTTCACATGATCTACTACTGATAAACATGTTACAGAATTTTTTTTGTTCAGTTGTTTCAGTGCATGGTTTCATAAAACTGCTCTAACAAAAGGGCAGAACATTGAGATCAGTCTTCTGCTATTCGACGGTGGAACGAAAAACAACAGCTATACACCAAATCTAACATGTTCAGATCTTCCCGTTGCTGTAGTTTAATGACTTTGCTGTTTTGACTTGGTATTTATTTTTAATGCTTTTAAGAGATTTCTATGCTTTACTGAAGAAAATGTCACCTGTGGAAATGCTTACTGAGGGCTATCCAGTTTGCTCTGGTCATCAGTGTAGATCATCATTGTATAGCGGTTATGGATGCTTTATGAAAATGTGACATCCTGCATATTAAATGCATTTAAAACATCTTGTCATTGTTATTTGTTTGAATAGTAACAATTTTCTGCTTATGGTGGAGGATCTGAAATATTAAGGATGCCTCAGAAATGTTGTGTCTGCATTCCCAGCTAACAAGTTAATATGTCCTAAAACTGAACGTTTTACTAACATTCCTATTAAGTGTTATAGATCTGTTATTTCTGAATGTTCTAAACGTTCTGTTTTCTTGGGAACCAAATACTAATGTTAGGGGAAAGTTCTGTGTTTTCTGGGTGGTTCTAGGCCTAAATGGAAATCACATATACTGAAATGTTAGAGTTTTGGAAATCATTTTCTGTCAAAACCATTTTATGTTTCTTGTTTGTTTGATATGTTCACACAGTTAACTTCCCAAACAATATTAAACAGATTGCCTAATTGAATATCATGATACAGTAAATTGCGATTTTATTATGTGATGCGGCCATATCTTGATAATCTTAATGATCTGTTTTTAGCTGACTTTAATCAGTTGTAGGGTTTTTTCAGGGTGTTTCCCAGAATATAACAATGCTGTTAGTCGCTGGCTCAATGCATTTGACTGAAACAGGGGGGACAGGAATAGAGAATGTTTGTTCCTTTGTCACGGTAGTAAATGAGAGCGCCACAAATTCCTTCCAGAAGTTTCTTGTGAAAGCCTTCCTGTGAGGTAAACCAGCATTCCTGATGATGCCAAAAATCAATGGAGATAAATAGCCGACCTTATATAAAATATGGAGGCCCACTACTATTTACATTAACTGTATCGTTGATCCTTCAATATGTAATCACTCAGAAACCAGATCAACTAATATTGGTTTACACTAGACACGTCACCTCTTGGAAAACAACAACAGCAAAAGAGAGCAAGCGCAGCTATTCAGAAAATTACTAGCCTCTAGCACTGTGGAAACATTTAGCTTTGCCATTACCCTCTCCCATGATGGGATTTCTGTTTGATCTCCGAGCACAATGACAGTTTTATCAGTTTCTCTCACACTATACCTCTTTGAAGTTATTTTCTGCTTAACTTCCTCTTTTTCTGTACAGTTACAGTAAATTTGTAAGCAATTTTTTAATCATTGCAAGTCTGAACTATTTACAAAGTTTAACAATCCAGAACGTAGATCCCAAAACCAAAATTATATACTGCAACCGTACTTAGTCATTGGGAAAAAATTCACAGATAACTCAGTTTTTGTTTATTTTATTTGCCTTTTCACATTAAAACAATATTCTGTTCATTCATAAGATTAGAAATTGTTTCAGTTGTCTGAGAAATCAAATTATATCCACCAATAAATTTTAACTGCTTGTCTGAGTAGTGGAGAGGTATTTATTATTATTATTATTATTATTATTATTATTATTATTATCATTCACTACAAAACATCCACAATTTTATTTACACAATCTAGAAATTAAATTAAAAAACTTGCAACCTTTATATATATAATATAATATATATGTCCTAATCCTAAGCATAAATGCCAGATTAATCTTCACCCGAGGCCAATTTGATTGTATGATTATCAGCGAACATAAAGTGCCCATAAGTCGCTATTGTTCTCAATAAATATCCAAATGTACTTACTATACGGAATCAAAATTGAAAACATCAAACAATATATATTAAATGTCAATAAGAAGCGATAGTTTTACAGTATTCTACAAAACACTGACAGTTAGATAATATACAGTATCACTCCTATTTGCTTCATGTACTGTCACTGTTGAGATGCTAGCATTTAATGAAAAGTCAAAGTAATAGAAATGATGTCTAATAGCGTTCTATGTAAACCATTCACAGCTCACATATTCAGACACATGGCCAGGCTTGCTGCCTAAATAGTAATAATATACTATTACTACAATTATGAAGTTACTGCATAGCTTTTTTCATTTCTCTCAGGTTGTTTGTATTGGATTGTGCCACCTTGGTCTCTGGGGCAATCTGTACTTGTATTGTTCTCTGGGATGGGACCTTTTGACTGAGGCATTTTCATCTCTGAAAAAGAATACCAAGTAGTGCATCATTAAAACAATCCAGCTGCCACAATGTGTGTCAAATACAGTGAATTTAGTAATGACACTCACTTTTGCTGGAGATCCAAGTAAGAGCAAAACCGCAAACACTTTTTATCTCTCTTGTCTGTGCAATGGCATCGCACCACATCTCGTCTTAGGCGCATTTGAAGTGAACCCACACCATAGGGAATGACCTGACTGAAAAATAGTTTTTAATGTAGATTTTAATATATAAATCATTTAAAAATAAACTCATCTAGACAAGCAGTCAACAACTGGATATATGCTGCATATATATATATATGTATATGTATGTATGTTCTTGTGCACAATGTAGAACTCTTTTCGAAGTCATGAACAGAACCAAAAGCCTTTTGCTTATTTGAATTCGAATTTTGACTGGGTTTCACTTCCTGAGAGACAGACCAGGTTTCTGGGTTGTTTTTCACCAAAGCCAGCCTGCCTGTCCTCAGGTCTTCATGCGTGGGCCACATTAAAGAGACCACACACTTAAATACAACCAGATACGTGCTTTCAGAGTGTACAGGTTACCAGCATCAGTCCCCAACAGATCTCAACCTGCACTTCTCTCTTCTTTACACAATGTATTGTACAAAGACATACACAAATCAATGTTTGGGTGATGTACCTGGGTGTATCGACCCATACGATTCCTATGTGGCAAAAGTACACACATTCTTTGTCCTTCAGGTTTTCACAGGAGCAGCGTCGTTCACGACGGTGAATTTGTGGAGTAGCTTTCAGAGATGGACTTCTGTTTGCATGGGACCCTGGGACACACAAATACAAAGAAAAGATCTTGTTACAAAAAAGATAATGTTACAAAAGATGTATCTTTTTTCCTATTCTTTTCATTCAAATATATTAAAATAGAAAACTATAATTATTTCGACAATTGATAGTTGCAGTAAAAAATGGGGTAACACTATGAATACAGCCTTCAAAATGCTAAATCACAGAATTTACTTGGTTCCTGGCTAATATTTTGATGTTATCCAAAGCATAAGTCTTTTTGCTTTGATGTGATACACCTGAAACAATAACTCAAAATTTGTCAAAATAATAGTCTTCACTTGTTGATGTTAGACATAACATGTCTAAGCTGTTGCTGCTGTCTAAACATTTCAGCAGTGTTGTGTCTTCGAGGTCCACTTTGTTTTAATCCTGAAGATTCCCATACAACTCCAGTTTTCATGTAGTTGACAAAAGAATAAAAAAGAAGAAGCTCAAAACAAAATGGCTTATGGTTCAGCTTCATTTAGGCTGTGGTGAATGAAAACCCAAATGGCCCATGTGGGCCATGTTTAAAGAAGACAGCAAATAAGAATCTGTGGCCAACCACGTTTTTTGCCTCTAGGATTCCAGCAGCGCATGTAGATGCTACAAAGCAAACCACCACTACAGCTTCCGATGGTTGGGGTTTTAAAAGTTGAATCAAAAACAGATCTTGTACTCATCTGCAACAAGGTAAGTCTTCAACAGACAAAAAAAAAAAAGGAAAAGACAAAAGACCAAGATGCAAGAGGTCTCTTAGTTTTTCTCAGGATACATGGAAAGGGGTATTAGCAGGACCCCAGGAACCAGAATGACTTCTGAGGTGCTCAGTCAAGTGAACAGGGCCTGAGGCTGTAAGGCTTTATAGAAGAGGATGAAATTGAATGCCCAGGTCTAGTGGAAAGTGATCTGAGAGTGATCACTGTGATCCATCACTATAACAAGGCTATGGGGGTCTAACTGTTGAAGTTTGATGTGGAATACACAATAAATGGTCAAACTTTTTGTTTTGTCATCTATGTCCTGAAGGCGCCAGCTGAGGTTCCCTGGTGAAGCATTGGGGTTAGTGTTCATAAATCAGGTAAGGATGTTTAATCATAGAGAGTAGCTCAGATGTGGAAATTGGAATTTGTTACAAATCCATTGGAATGTCTGTTTAAAAATGCCTGACATAATTCACATACAACTGACTTTATATAATCCTACCCTAAATCGTGAGAAAGACAATCAGGAAACGTTTTCTTCATCCCTGTAATATTTGATCAGGCTAGACTTCACAAGCTCAATATTGGTATTTTGTGACAAAAAAAAAGAAAAGAGAGAGGACTGCCGAGTTGGATCGGTGCAGAATTGTAAAAGACAAGTAAGGGTTTACACAATTTCAGAACCACCAACAGTAAACCAGGCTTTCTCACCTGAAGAAACAGCAAGAGGTTTTCTGTTGTTAGCATTAACATGTTAGCAATTAAATGTAAACATTTACTAATCCCAAGTAGTTTGACTGCTGTTATTAAAATTAAAACCTTAAAATTTCAGGCCTGTGGGATACTGGCCTTGAAACTCGAAACTACTGAGGAAAATGGGACTTCACTCCCAGCAATTAACTGCAATAACAATTCTTTGCTATACAGTTCATTATCCTAGCCAAATAACCTGGAGTTTTGCACTGCATACATCCAATACTGCAACTTAAGAGCTCAACAACAAACCTTTCTTCTATGGTAAAAAATTGTGAGCCAACTTGCAACCATGTCAATTGATTCAAATTTCCCTTGTAAAACAAAAAATAAATAAATTATCACAGTGCAGGTATCTGAATTTTCTCATTGCTTGATCTAATGTTTACAGAAATGGTTCGCACTGGTTATGAACTCTGCACACTATTAAAATTAAGGCTACCCACAGCACAAAAACTGCATATTGTGACTGGTGTTATTAAATAAAAAACACCTGATAATTGAAATCTATCAAAGAATATCAGTTAATTGCAACATAAAATAAAATAACAGGTATTCCATCCAAAATTTTAATTGTCAAAATCTGTATGAATTTATGTCTTCTGTGAAACACAAAAGAAGATATTTTAAAAGAATATTGGTAAGGAAGTCATACAGGCATGGAACACATGGGGAAGGGTAAATTATTTCATTTAAACATTAACAGCCAGTATTTCATCCCTTCACATTACAAGAAATTGTATTTTTAAATTTTTAATATGTACATTTGTGAAAATAGAGGGAGAATCTGAAATTTAAACACTATTGGCTTTTGCTAGATACAATTCTATGTAAACTAGATGAGCATTTTTTCAAGTTCAAGATTCAAACAGAAAGCCAAAATCACACACACACACACCCCCCCCCCCCACACACACACATATATATATGGAAGATGATAGTCATTTACCTTGTTGTTCCAGTATTAAAACAACCACACTTATAAAGAATAAAAAGGAAAAATCCATAATGCTCCTTTTCTAAGATGCACAGTCCTTTAATTGCCAAGCCTGTCTCCTGGATGTCTATCCACAGGAAGAGATGGAAGCTGTGAGGGGAGAAAGAGCAGGTTGTGGAGTTTCTCAGAAACTTCTGCGACTCCCTAGACGCATCCAGCTTAGCACACCCTCCTCCCCACATCTCCCTCTTTGGATCAGCCTGCCAAGTTGTTCTTCACAATGGTAGGGACAGGTGTTTGCCAAGACTCATTGTATGTCAGTGGAAGAGAGAGAGGGAGAGCTTGTACTCTTTGTTTGGATAGATTCTCTAAATCCAATGGAAATGTTTGTGACAGAAAGTATCTCAACACTATCTGTTTCCATCGGGCACTTCCAGCATGGTCAGAGCAGAGGTGCATCACAGATTATAAATGGATTATTGAGTTCCACTTCATGAGTGAGCTGGCATCTCATGGGAATTGTTGCGCCCTCTTTTTTTCCCCTTCTTGATGCTATGTTAGGAGTGAAGGTTTGAAGAACATTTGAAGCTACAGCATGGAGAGGGAACCCATCTATTTCAAAGTGAAAAACCTAGACAAACCAGGTCTTTTTCCCAAACCAAGGGAAGCCCATTGTGGTAAACCTTAAATCTTAATTAAAACCAATGAAAAGCCAATTTAAACATTTCAATATAAGCATCTGCGTGTCAGACTCTCTTAACTGTGGAGGGTTCCTCTAACCGGTTAAACATTTTCTGAAGTTCTTGCTCTAATTTTTGGCAATTTCTTCCATAATCATCTCAAACTTAATGAAAATTCGATTGACACAAGCTCCACTTCATAAACAGACTAAGAGATATTGACTGTGGTGTGAAAGTTGCTAATGGTCCTCACTGGAGCCTGTCATTTAATCTCGATGGGGGAAAACTCTATGTAGTACCACAGGGGTTATTTTTTCCCACCCGTAGTTCTATTTAGCTCATATTTTGACTTCTCATTAGTCCAGATTAGGCTTAGTTTTGCATTCAAGAGAGATAATTAAAGGCTGGACACAACACAAAACAACATATTTGGTCACAGAGCCCCTGGCTACAGCAATTAGATCAATGAGGTGAGGTGCTGTGGAGGAGGAAGTAGAACTTCAGAGCTTCTTCCTGCAGCTGTGGGAGAGACATAATGAACAGTTTGACAAAATGTCTGAAAAAATGCTCATGCTTCTGAAACTGTGGAGTATGGGACACAGTACCACTACTGATTCTTTAATTTGAATGTAAGTGTTGTTTTTTTCTATTACTAAAGACAACTGTGCAGGCTTGATCTGCAGCAGAGGACGACAGGGTGAGGAAAATGTTTTTAAATTCGTTGTGTCATGTCTTTGTTCATATCACAATACATTAACACTGTTTTTATTCGACAAAAAATAGTTGTATCTTTTGTAGCTATGTACATGTGCTGAGTAAGTGTTCATTAAACTAATAAACCAGCAAAACTTTGGCTAACTGCTTGTAGTGTCAGATGAAAATATACGAAGGCATGCAGAATCGCTGACTAAATCAATCAGTAAATAAATAACTTTTCTGTTTTCACAGAACACTGACCTCTAGAAAGCTTTATAAACTTTTCAACAGAATTGTTGTTAGATTGCCAAGCTAGCCTGAAACAATCTGTTCATGATTATCCATCCTGGAGCCAGCAAATACATTAAAAGTAAAATATTATTGAGAGAAGACAATGATTAAGCTAGAGTGTCTCTTAAAGTACTCTTGCTCCTGAAAACCAGTGTCTTCATATGAACAGGTGCAGTGTTTTACACACTCCCCTGGACTTTCGCTGACCCCCAACTGCACTTTTCCCTTTAAGCCTCTAATAATATATGTGAAAAGGTTTTTTTGTTTGTGTGTGCAGGATTTGACCACATCGCCTGCTGAGGCATGCATCAGTAATCAGTTATCAACATATCAACAAGTACTTGTCTCAGCCAGACTCTTAATTTCCCTTCTGTAAAATATTTTATCCTTGTAATACCAATAACAGTGGTAAGTCGCTTGGTTATGTTAATTTATAGATAGATAGATAGATAGATAGATAGATAGATAGATAGATAGATAGATAGATAGATAATAGCTATTTGGTGTATTGAAATTGTTTATATCAGTTTCATAAATCATGTCTTGCATACGCATACAGGCACTGCTTAAAAACAATTATTAAAAATGATCAACGATTTTATACATTAAGTGTGGCAGAGGTGTCAAACTCAATTACTGGAGGGCTGCAGAGTTTAGCACCAACCCTAATTAAACACACCTGCTGAGGTTTCGAGGTCCTGGAAACAGCCGTTCTCGGCACAGATTACAAACGCTGCGGCTGCGGATTTCGCCACCATTTCTGACATGGCAAACCATGGCTATGCAGCGATACCGCCGGTGGAAGATACTCTCGCCGAGCACCTCGCGCCTAATTCGACCGCGGCGTGGAAGTCTCGCCCCCTTCTTCCCTCTAAGGCGTGTCGAGTCACGTCCAGTTTAGTGGGGAAATCCTACATGGCCGCTGGCCAGGCGGCTGCTTCACTCCACTCTATGGCGGTCCTTCAGGCCTACCAAGCGGAACTGTTAAAAGGATTAGATGAAGGGGAGGATATTACACCTGAGGCGGTAAAGGAATTACGGCGGGCAACGGATTTGGCGCTTCGTGCTACCAAACATACTGCTCGAGCAGTGGGCCGTTCCATGGCCGGTTTGATCACGGTTGAGCGCCACCTCTGGCTTAATCTCACCGACATCAAGGAGAAGGATAAATCTTTTCTCATGGATGCCCCTGTTTCCAAGGACGGTTTGTTCGGAGAGGCTGTCACTTCAGTGGTGGAGAAATTCAGGGCAGCGAAACAGCTTTCCGCCAGCTGATTCCCCGCAGACCCAGGGAGGTTGAACGCCGACAGGCGCCCGCGCATTCTCCCACGCCCTAGGGTTGTCCCACCGGCTCAACAACGTCAACGTAAGAGGTTGAACCTGAGTTCGACGGCTAACGCCTCTCACTCTCGGGCACCGAATAGCAGCTCCTGATCCTTTCGCTGCTTGCCAGGGACAGTGCCCTCCGCTAGAGAGCACTGTTGGACCGCTTTCGCGCATCCAACATTCTCATTGCAGACCCCATGCTCAAACTCTGACTGTCTCGCTGCAAACAGCGCCTCGAACAGCATTGGATCGAGCTGTAACGCCAAACGCTCCCTCAGACACTCTGCGCAATTTAGCTTTCAGAGTTCGAGGGGCGTTTCAAAGGGCCCTGCATGGATGGCCCGTCATGATGGCTCGCACAGCCGCCGCTTTTCCGCTAGCGGCAGAGCCCGATGTTCAATCTGTTGGCCTAACTCCTGCCGTGGACACGTTTCAGGATTACGCACAACGAGATGCAACGACTCTTAGGCATACACTTCCCCTGTGCACGAACACCGCTAATATTGTTTCGGGCCGCGTGGGAACGCTTGCCCGGCATTTCTCAATGGGTGTTACGCACAATTTGTCACGGATACACCATTCAGTTTCGGAAAGGCCCACCCCCTTTCCGCGGAATTCTTTCCACGGTGGTGAAACCGATGGATATAGCGGTGCTGCGACGGGAGATGTCAGCTCTACTGAACAAAGGGGCTATAGAAGAAGTACACCCCTCTCAGATGGAGTCAGGGTTTTACATTTTGTGTTATTTTGTGGTACCAAAAAAAGACGGTGGATCACGACCCATTCTGGATTTACGCCGTCTGAATCTTGCACTCAGGCCGAGCAAATTCAAGATGTTGACGGTAAAGTCTATTTTGTCTCAGATTCAACCAAAGGACTGGTTTGTCACGATCGATCTGAAGGATGCATACTTTCATATTCAGATCATCAAGAGACACAGGAAGTTCCTCAGATTCTCTTTAGAGGGCATAGCGTATCAGTACCGCGTTCTTCCCTTTGGCTTAGCTCTAGCCCCACGTACTTTCTCAAAATGCATGGACGCAGTTATGGCCCCGTTGCGGCTCCAGGGCGTCCGGGTTTTAAACTATTTGGACGATTGGCTGGTGTTAGCGCAATCGCAGACTCAAGCACACTCTCATCGGGATTTTGTGCTGAATCATTTACACAGCCCGGGCTTACGCACGAATTTCCAGAAAAGTGTGTTAATCCCCTCTCAATGGATTACCTTTCTGGGAATAGAATTGGACTCTCGCGCGATGACAGCGAAGCTTTCTCTCCCGCGCGCTCAGTCGATTGCGTCATGCATGCGGCGCTTCAGAGCGGGTTGCGCAGTGACAGTGAGATTGTGCCTCAGACTTTTAGGTCTAATGGCGGCGGCTCTTCCCGTAATTCATCTGGGATTACTTCACATGCGCCCGTTTCAGTGGTGGACGAAACAACGGAATATTTCACCCCGTTGTCTTCCGCATCGAATGATCTCGGTGACACGGAGGTGTGTGATGTCGTTAAAACTATGGATGTCAGCCGAATTTCTCCGTACCGGGGTTCGGCTGGGGATCTGTGCTTCCCGAGAGACTGTCACGACAGATGCGTCTTTGACCGGTTGGGGAGCTGTTTGTCAAGGGCACCCAGCTCACGGAGTGTGGACAGCGGCACAACGCAGCTGGCACATAAACAGATTGGAATTACTGGCGGTTTTTCTGGCTCTCCAGTATTTTTCGAGTCTGCTTATCAGCCGTCATGTGCTGCTCAGATCAGACAACACAGCGGTCGTGTCGTACCTGAATCATCAGGGAGGATTACGCTCTCGCCCCCTGTGCTGGCTGGCGAGACATATTCTTCTTTGGTCTCACGACAAATTTCTGTCGATCCGGGCTGTTCATATCCCTGGACGACTGAACTTCGGAGCGGATTTACTATCCAGACAGATTCTGGTGCAAGGGGTATGGAGACTGCACCCCCAGACGATGAATCTCCTATGGCAGATTTTCGGAGAAGCGAAAGTGGATTTATTCGCATCAAGCACGACTACCATTGCCCGCTATGGTTCTCCCTATGCCCTCCATCGCCCCTGGGCTTGGATGCGTTAGCTCACAACTGGCCCAGGACCAGTTTGTATGCGTTTCCCCCAATTCATCTGATCCCAGCGGTATTATGCAGAATACGGCTGGACAGAGTGGAACAGCTGCTGCTGGTGGCTCCGCGGTAGCACACACAGCCGTGGTTTGCGGATCTGATCAATCTGTTAGCGGGCTCTCCATGGGAGATTCCCCTCAGACAGGATTTATTATCGCAAGCACAGGGACTGATTTGGCACCCAAGGCCAGATCTATGGAAACTGTGGGCGTGGCCTCTGAGTGGAGTGAGTTAATATGTCCCGGTCTTTCTGTTGAAACCACCGAGACTATACTGAATTCTAGAGCAGCTTCTACGAGACGCTTACATGCTTTCAAGTGGAGACTGTTTACGACCTGGTGCGAAACTCATAATATGGATCCAGTTTACTGCCCAGTGGCTTCAGTACTGGAGTTCCTTCAGGACCGTTTTTCGGATGGAGTGACACCAGACACCCTGAAGGTTTATGTGGCAGCCATTTCAGCTTACCACGAATATATAGATGGTGCCTCAGTGGGCCGTCATCCACTGGTTTCTCGTTTCATACAGGGTGCGGGGCGGCTGAGGCCTTTCCGCCCTGTGCGAGTTCCTTCATGGGATTTATCCATTGTGTTGCATGGTTTGTCAGGGCATCCGTTTAAGCCCTTGGAAACTGTACCAGATAAAATCCTGACTATGAAGACACTTCTTCTTATGGCTTTATCCTCCCTCAAGAGAGTTGAGGATTTACAGGCTCTCTCTGTCTCACCCTCGTGCATGGAGTTTGCACCGGGCTCTGTGAAAGTGTTGTTGTGACCTAGGCCTAATTATGTCCCTAAGGTCGTATCTAATCCCTTTCGCTTTCAGCAGGTGGTCCTGGAGGCTTTATCCCCTGCTGTGGCAGAGTCTGGAGATCTAAGTCTTTGCCCTGTGAGAGCTTTAAAGACTTATGTGGATCGTACTGCCCCATGGCGTGAGTCTGACCAGCTGTTTGTCTGTTTTGGACATAAGAATAAAGGCCATGCAGTTACAAAAGCGCATGTCCCATTGGCTGGTGGAGGCAATATCCTTAGCCTATGAGGCGTGCGGCCTCGCTTCGCCCTTAGGAGTTAAAGCTCATTCCACGAGAGCAGTGGCTTCTTCTCAAGCTTTTCTCAGTGGATCTTCTATGGATGATATCTGTGCTGTGGCAGGTTGGTCCTCACCGAGCACTTTTATCAAGTCTTACAGTCTGGATGTGAGGATGGTTCCTGGCTCCCGGGTTCTCTCCGCTTGAGCAGATGCTTCCTTGGATCCCAGCTATCAGGTACGTCAGGCGTTATGGCATAGCGTTCCCATAGTGGTGACGTCACCGCAGCATTGAAGTGACCTATGAGAGGGTACATCTCGGTTACGTATGTAACCTTGGTTCCCTGAATAGGGAACGAGATGCTGCGGTCCTGGCCGTGCCATACCTTGATAGCATTCTTCTTCTTCAGTCATGCAAACCTGAGTTAAATGGCGCGCGGCACCAGGTATATATGCGTACACATGCATGGGCGGTGCCACGCGCTATTTGGCCAATAGAATTGGCGGGATGGTATAGGGCTTCAGACATTCGTCACACCGAAGATGTTCCCATAGTGGTGACGTCACCGCAGCATCTCGTTCCCTATTCAGGGAACCAAGGTTACGTACGTAACCGAGATGTTGTCATGCATTTCTCGTTGTTTCATGAAGGTGAGAGATTCCCGCGCAAAGCAGCACTTCAGAGTCAGACTGAGCATCAGTATTTTACTTAAACCATTTGGAAAGCCGATAAAAGCAGGTTTGGTTAGTGACCACATGAATTAAAACTGCAGTGGGCATAAACCATGTAGGTAAACATGTACATTTATTGTGGTAGCTGTACCTCAACTTATGTTTGTTATGGAGGACATGCAGTCCCATCACTTATTATGGATCATGACCCATATTTAGCTCTTCATCGAACCTTACAGCATTACACATATTAAAATGTTTTAAGTTATCACCAGGGGTTAGTGTCATTTGATACAATTATTTATTATTATAATAAATTATTTTTAAGTAACTATTTCTGTTAGAATTTTGGCTCCTCACATTTCGATTTCGATTTAGGAAAAAAAATGCGATTTTAAAACTTAATTCTTTAGTTAATTCGTGTAACGTTACATATACAGCAACAATGTAGATTTAGGTTTAGATTCTTTGTGCAGTATTTTGGGATTTTATTTATATCCAGTTTTCTTTTGAAAGAATTTGAAAGATTTGTATTTTTTTTTTTTTTTACTATTTTGTGAGAACACACTGTTAATAAATACAAAAATACATCAGCTTATCATGGGTCAGGAAGTGCTAATGCTTTCTTCTTTCCAGAGTGAAAAATAATGTAGGAGCACATGGTAGTCTTACTGAAAGTCCTGCTAACATATCTCTACCACATCCTGTCTCATATTCAAGCTCAGGACTTGGGACACACATTCTCAGGGAAATTAAATGCGATTTATTGCTGATTATCCCAGCTGGAAACCTGGGAACCGGATGCACATAATGAAATAAGCTTGTCATTTTTATTTTTTCAATCTGTGACACTTTCTTACTGAAAACCACACATTTTACCTTTGATTACAGAGTGAATGCTCTTCCACATGGACCTGATGTGGGTGACTGTTCCAGACAGCACTAATGGAGAGGCGGTGACTTTTATAGGAAGTTGCTTTTGAGAGGGTGTGAGCCATCAGTTTGATTGCAGATAAAATGAGAGATTTTGTCTGCTTTATACTAAGAACTGATTGAACTTTTTCTGTAAGGTTCAGTACAGCTCTGGGGCCCATAATCTGTTGTAGGTTTAACCAAAACTTTCTTTAAAGCTTAACCAATAATGAATATTCTTTAGTAATCTTCTGAACCACGTGACTTTCTTTTTTTTTTTCTTTTTTTTTTATATATATACATATATATACATATACATATACATATACAATTATGTATTTATTTTTTAAATGTTAATGTTACTTGTCATTTCCTAGCAACTAGCAATTTCTAAGTGTAAATAGAAAAAATTTTTATTTTATAGTGTATAACAAAATGACGTGCCATAATTCTAATTATAGTGAAATGAAAATAGCACCTAAATACATTCCTCTACATCTATCCACTAAAGTTTATGGAGGCTTTAATTTGTTAAATTTGACCATCAGTACATCAGAATTGTAATTGTTCCAATAAATCCATAAAGGAACATTCACATTAGATAAGACAACAAAACTAATCAAAGAGTAAGCAATAGATAATTATGTTATTTTTGCACTGAGTTACAGTAATTACGCAACCAGAAAAACACACGTTGGTCAACTGCATCTTGAATTACCCAAAAGATTTTGAACTATATTTAGATAATTGGGCTCAGGCAAAGGTCTTTAAAAGTTACTGGGCAATTTCTAAGCGGGGAAACATTGAAAGTAGTTGTTAAAAATGCTAATTTTGTCTGATGACTTACCTCTGTAGATTTAGATTTGTTTTATTTGTTTGTGTGTTGCTTAAAAAAAAAGATTTAACTCCTGTTCATACAAAAATCTCACATAATTATTATATTGTTTGAAATGGAATATTTGGAATAATGTTTGAATATTTTTTTTACTGGCACATACAAAAAAGGTATCTAACCATATTAAAACAAATGTTGTTGTGAAACATCTAATATGTCTTTGCATTGTACTATGTTTATTTATTGTAAACAAAATGCTAAATATTTATGTTTGCTTTTTATGAGACAATCAGTTTACAGCAAGATGACGACAAAGCATTCTAATTATAATGGACTATCAGAGGGTGGGCAGCCCTAGAGTGCTCAACTGGATCAAAATGCGTCAGCTCTACAAGAACAGAACTCTGTGTCTGCCATGGCTTAGTGGGTATGCCTTGGCTGAAGGCAGCCTGAAAGCCACTTAATAACAGTGAAGAACAGATTTTTCACCATATGCCATGCAGGTCTTGCTGGGCTTGCATCTACCCCTACTATTCTGCTGCCCGCCTGCTTGTCTGCCTGCCTGCCTGTTCACTTCCTCCCTGCCATTGTACATTACATGTCTTTATTCCGCTCGGGTGTGGAATCGTATGTCCATAATGTACAGGATACGATCAATGGCAAACCTCCAGGAGAAGATTAAGCACAGCTAAACATCCTCTCCTGGCTCTTGCCCCTGTGAAAACATGACACCTTTGAGGCCATCAGTGGAATGATTTTAGAGTTCTGCATTAATGTTCTCTTGTGCTTGGCCGAACTCCTGCTCTGTCTCCTTGGCCCTAGTCTATGGATGGAAAGTAACCTCTCTGTATGTACCTGCACGCCTACAGCTTTTCCACAAGCCACCAAAGCAAAACTGATGTTGTTCTTTCCCCAAGTGTTTCCAAATGAATCACTTTTAAAGGTGGCAGCGGTGATCGCAGTTTTAACTCCTCTGACTAGAAAGCAGCTTTCCTCTGTCTCATCCTTCCATGTGATGTTTTCATTGAACTTTTTAACTTTAGTTTCTCAGGAGACTGTCACACTTCATTCACTATTCAGAATTAGTGATCAGAGATGGTGTTAATAATATTTAAATTCAATAACACAAAAATGGTGTGCACATCCCAAATATCCAAATAGGACGCAGGTGCAAGACAACTGAATAATATAATCAAATAAAGAAGTGAAGTCTGCACACTGAAAACTACTGCTCCAGAGGAATTTAATTAAGCTCAAGCAACGTTTCGACCTTCAGGTCTTCATCAGGCACAGTCGACTGAAGGTCGAAACATTGCTTGAGCTTAATTAAATTCCTCTGGAGCAGTAGTTTTCAGTGTGCAGACTTCACTTCTTTATTTTAATAATATTTAAATTAACATGCCATAGGACTATGTAGAATATATATATATATATATATATATATATATATATATATATATATATATGTATATATATATATATATATATATATATATACAAATCCGATTACAAAAAAGTTGGGACACTGTACAAATTGTGAATAAAAACAATGCAATGTTTCAAATTTCAATGTTTTATTCAGAATACAACATAGATGACATATCAAATGTTTAAACTGAGAACATGTATCATTTTAAGGGAAAAATAAGTTGATTTTAAATTTCATGGCATCAACACATCTAAAAAAAATGGGACAAGGCCATGTTTACCACTGTGTGGCATCCCCTCTTCTTTTTATAACAGTCTGCAAACGTCTGAGGACTGAGGAGACAAGTTGGTCAAGTTTAGGAATAGGAATGTTGTCCCATTCTTGTCTAATACAGGCTTCGAGTTGCTCAGCTGTCTTAGGTTTTCTTTGTCGCATCTTCCTCTTTATGATGCGCCAAATGTTTTCTATGGGTGAAAGATCTGGACTGCAGGCTGGCCATTTCAGTACAAGGTTCCTTCTTCTACACAGCCATGATGTTCTAATTGATGCAGTATGTGGTCTGGCATTGTCATGTTGGAAAATGCAAGGTCTTCCCCTGAAAGAGACAACGTCTGGATGGGGGCATATGTTGTTCTAGAACTTGGATATACCTTTCAGCATTGATGGTGCCTTTCCAGATGTGTAAGCTTCCCGTGTCACACGCACTCATGCAACCCTATACCATCAGAGATGCAGGCTTCTGAACTGAGCGCTAATAACAACTTGGGTTGTCCTTGTCCTCTTTAGTCTGGATGACATGGCGTCCCAGTTTTCCAAAAAGAAGATCCGTCTGACCACAGAACAGTTTTCCATTTTGCCACAGTCCATTTTAAATGAGCCTTGGCCCAGAGAAAACACCTGAGCTTCTGGATCATGTTTAGATATGGCTTCTTTTATGACCTATAGAGTTTTAGCCGGCAATGGCGAATGGCAAGGTGGATGGTGTTCACCGACAATGTTTTCTGGAAGTATTCCTGAGACCATGTTGTGATTTCCATTACAGTAGCATTCCTGTATGTGATGCAGTGCCATCTAAGGGCCCGAAGATCATGGGCATCCAGTATGGTTTTCCGGCCTTGACCCTTATGCACAGAGATTGTTCCAGATTCTCTGAATCTTTGGATGGTATTATGCACTGTAGATGATGATAATTTCGAACTCAAATTTCGATTTTTCTCTGAAAAACTCCTTTCTGATATTGTTCCACTATTTTTCGCCGCAGCATTGGGGGAATTGGTGATCCTCTGCCCATCTTGACTTCTGAGAGACACTGCCACTCTGAGAGGCTCTTTTTATACCCAATCATGTTGCCAATTAACCTGATAAGTTGCAAATTGGTCCTCCAGCTGTTCCTTTTATGTAAATTTAACTTTTCCAGCCTCTTATTGCTACCTGTCCCATAATTTTTGGAATGTGCAGGTCTCATGAAATCCAAAATGTCCAAAATTTCAAAATGTCTCACTTTCAACATTTGATATGTTATCTATATTCTACTGTGATTAAAATCTAAGTTTATAAGATTTGTAAATTATTCCATTCCTTTTTTACTCACAATTTGTACAGTGTCCCAACTTTTTTGGAATCGGGTTTGTACATAAAACTAGGGATACACCATGTTATCGGAACTTATCCAGCCGATAAAGGTTAAAGGTAACACTTTACAATAAGGTTCAATAACATGAACAAACAATGAACAATACATTTATTACAGTATTTATTAATCTTTATTAATGTTAATAAACACAGTTGTTCATTGTTAGTTCATGTTAGTTCACAGTACATTAACTATTGTTAACAAGCACTACTTTTGATTTTAATAATGCATTAGTACTGTAAATGTTAAAACTAACATTATTCTGTAGAAGTATTGTTCATAGTTCATGTTAACTAAAGTAGGTAACTAATGTTTACTAATGAACCTTATTGTAAAGTGTTATCAGCTTAAAATATAAAAATCTGCATCGGCCTGATATAAAAAAAATATGCCGATATGCCTGGCCGATAGACGAATAACTTGGATGTGCTCATGGTGTGCTAGCAATAAAATCACGTCAGCAGTGTGGTCATTCTTGAAGCAAACTTTTGCCTGAATGGTGATTAGATTCACTGTTTTTGGTTTGCCAAATACATAATCGGAAATCTGGAATATGTTGAAACTTTAAACCAGGGTTCAAATCAGGGGTTTGAAGCAATGTTGTCTTTCACCCCACCCAACTTTTAGCATTTGCTATGGTTAATAGAGCTGACTGTACAGAAATTCAGTGACTTACAAAAGAGGGAAACAAACTCATCTTGTACTATAAGACCGTAACATTCCATCATGATATGTCATGACATGAGTATTGGGCTTGTTACTCCAAAAATCGAATTTCTTTCTCGTTACTAGTTACTCCTTTCAAAAGTAATGTTATTACTTATACATTATTATTACTTATTACTATACTTTTAAGTAAAAGTGTTGTATTAACTGTCATGTGTAGCTTGAAGCTATTTTTTTAGCTATAATTTATCTGTTAGCCAAATATGGTTAAATTTCATGAAGAATTTTATCAAATGAAATAACATAAGTATATTAGATTTTTAATTATAGTAATATAATTGATTTTGGGATCAGAGGGATCTAGGTGGGCAAGATGTGTAATGCCAGAGTAAAGTAATGCCACAACTTTCACATCACACCTTTTCTCATGAAAAAAAAAAAGAACGGTGTAATGCTAATATTTTCATCCCCTGATTGTAAGCTTTTCCATATTCTAAGCTTTCCTGATGTGCTGGTGACTTCATGTGCCTGTCCGAGTCATGAATATTATGAAGATAAATCTAGGGAATTAATGGACTGTTGGATTTCAGTTCAGTAGGGGTTGCCATATATGTCTGTCCCCTCACAATATACAGAGAGGCACAGCCAAGCATGGTCAGTATGGTGGACAACATCACCTAACGGTCCACTCCTTTAGTGCTTGCTAATGTTTTATTTACAGGTACTGTATGAGCCTTAATTAACACTGATAGCAAACATAAACATAAACTGTTCAGACATATTTCATACCTGCTATAATAGACTACGTTGATTTATGGTCAAGTCAACTACCTTTATTTTTATAGTGCTGAATTTTCTGCATCAATACTCCAGTCTTCAGTGTCACATGATGCTTCAGAAGTCAATCTTAAATGCCGATTTCGTGCACAAGAAACACTTCATATCTTCATACTGTATAACTGTGATCATCAGACTTTTTCATGAATAGAACATTCAATATCAATACAAATATTTTCATTTTCACTTTTGTTTTATTATCATTCATTTCAAGCATCCTTTTTGAATAAAGGTATCAGGGGGGGAGGAGGTCAGTAGAATTGCACAAGCTATGCATTTTTAAAACATTAAAGGTCTAATTAAAAGTTTTATATTAAACCATAAGTTCATGTATACAAAAAAAACACATTTATATCCTAAACCAACAGATGGCAGTATGTCTCAAAGAAAAGAAAACACTAGAGCATGTGCTTATGACATACTGCCAATGTGAGAAGTTTAAAAATGCACTAAATTTAGTTTAAGACCTCTTAGTGACTTTCAATAGAATTATATCCAGACATGATCTTTTTTATTTTTAGGGTCTATCAGATATGACATCCGGTCACCTCAAGTAAGGACAGTCACTGCTGTTGCCCATGAATAAAGCTGTGTAGGAACATTTACTACACATGGAAAATGTGGGCTGTGGTTTTCTTCTCTTCTTGGCAAGAGACTACCTTAGTAAAAAAAAAAAAGAAAAACCTGGAATTTTACTGTTCCAAACATATGTTCCCATGGAAGGGGGCAGCACTTTGGGTTAGTCCCCCAACCTATGTGCAGACCTATCATACTAATTATTTTCACCATATTCAATCTGTACAGAAGCTGTTTAGATATAAATCAGTAGAGGAAAATATGTCAGACTGGTTAGATTACAAACATTTATTGTAGCTTGTGTGTCCCAGTTCATTCTAATCACCATCAGTTTAAATGAGGCATCTGCTATTCTTTGAGACTTTTAAGAATGCTATTATGGGTGGTATTGCCAGTGGTATTTGTTCACTTCTGTAGAATTCTCCTACACTCATTTTTATAACAGAAATCAAGTTTCTGTTTGCACAGTAAAAATATTTAGTTACATAAGACTATATTGTGTCATCATTCTGTATATAGGAAAGCGTGGGAAACAGTTTATTAATAGGGAGGAGACCATGTCACATTAAAAAATAAAATAAAAATAAATAAACAAAACACAAAGTTCTCCAATTCCATTCCATTAAGTTAAACATTAAATGACACCACATAGTTAATGATAAATGGATGTCTATGTGACATGCGATACACTGGAAAATTCCCAATAATCTGTGCAATTGATTGTTTGCTAGATTTTTCAAGAGTATACCCAACATAAGTAGCGCTGCTTCTGATATAACAATGTATTTCTAATGAGGCTCAGGATACATGTCAGTTAATGTTAAATGTACAAAATGTGTGGATCTTCCAGTCAGTTCTGATGTTGTAATAAATGTCAAGAAGAAATTTTCGGGAGCAAAAGTTGTGAGTGTAGATTGGTAGGAAAATATTGTAGGTTCAAGGTGAAGCCTCCTTTTAAAACATAAATTTTGTCTTTTAAAAATTTGATTTTGAGTATGCAAGTGACCACATCAATGATTATTAGAAGTTTAGAACTACTTTTCGTATTGTTTGGATTAAAAATAATTTAAAAGACCAATAAGACTGTTAGAAAAACTAATGAAAGCAAGAATATTGATGGGTTGATCTAATTGGTAAACACACAAAAGATGTCACATCAACCTATTTGTGTCAACGTGTTAACATTGTGGTGATACAGTTTTCATGTACAGTCGGGCACAAATACTAAAATTAGCAATGCAAGATGTCTGTGTACTGACAGATTCAATCTCAGTGTATCTGATCCTTTTCAAATTCTTCATTTTGTCCTCTCCTCTCTTTTTACATCAGTTGAAAGAGAACTTCAGAGAAGCATTAAGACACCACGGACATGCAAAGTTACCATAGTTGCATTTATTTGAAAACAGCAATCTGTATTTTTTTCACCTGTGCTGTGATTCGTCAAAACTGATATTGTACATATTGTTTTTCCACTGAAAATCACAAAGTTACCCTTTTTATTTTTATTTGTTTCAATACAATGATTTGTGCTTTTGATACCTTAGTTTGAAAGACACGTTAATACAGTTAAGTGAATAGCAGGGACTACTGACAAAAATGTCAAAGGAGTCAGTTACATAGATCATATACACGCAATACAAAATACAGATATATGCACAAGAGTGCACTGGCTCCATAATCCAGTTCAGTTAGGTTGCTTCAACTCCCCCCCCAAAAAAATTATAATAATAATATTCCAATCCCAGTACTAAAAGTGAGATCATTTGGGATTCTTTAGGAAGGTTTAGAAAACATAAGGTGCATTTTAGGAGTTCTCAGTATTGGAGTTTTCATATGTACATTTAAAAAAGTGTCTACGGACTGATGGCATGGCCCGTGACGAACTCCTTCAATGTGTGAATATGTATGGCTATGAGCATATACAGAACCATAAGCATCCGATATTTACATCTGTTGGAATGTTCCCCATACTAATCATCGACAAGTCAAATACTTCAAGCAACATAATTCACAGAAGATCAAAATACCTTTCACATCTACCTCAGTAAGTGGTGGAGGAAATGCAGAAGTGCGAAGGTTGATTCACTTAATGCTTAACAGTTCTACATTTAAAATGTGAACGGAGAAGTTACAACTAGTGTATCCTACCAGCCAATAGGAAAGAGAAGGGTACAAGCACTTAGAACCAACTACCATACTGTATGTGGGTGTCATTCTAAAACATGTGCAGATATATCGTTTTTCTGTATACTAGATATATAAACATTTACTTAAATTATATAGAATTCTAAATAAAGAGTTTACTGAGAAGTATATGCACCCATACTTCTAAATATATAAAGCCATATTACATGTACATAATTTTTTGCTCTAATTATGCAATAGCAAAACCCATGCTTTACATAGAAAAGGCATCCACATCATTAAGAAAAATGTACAATTTATGAAACATGATACAATAAATAGTATTATAGAATTGCTGCTTTACACAAAAGCCATTTAATTTCACACATATAAAAATACGTTTTAGTGCAAGCTTACATGTATTGATACTTCACATCATTCAGACGAAAAGTGTCCAAAAAAGACGGTAAATCGCATTTATTACAAAGCAGGATACACAAAACTCAATATATATATATATATTTACATGTCTTCGTGTTTAATGCTTATAAGAATATAAGCAAAAAGTAAAGAAAAGGCACACACATCTGTACATTTTTTAAAAGTACCAGACAAAGTCCATAAGCAATTTTGGTCAGGCTCATATATAAGTAGACACACACACGTGTGTGTGTGTGTGTGTGTGTGTGTGTTTATTCTTTGAAACTTTAAATAAGAAAGTAATTATAGTTGAGATAGCAAACCATGTTATAAAAGGCATGCTATACATGTACATTAAAACCACTGAATCAGTTCACTTGTTTTTTGTGTGTGCATGGATGTACTGTACATATGTAAATATAAAATGTGTGATCATAATTTACCACTCTCCCTTCGACCTTGTTCACCTGTTGTTAATAGCGTCTTTTAAATCTTTGCCTTTCTTTATGGTCGCTGGCCTCTCTCCACAGCCCTGTTGGCCAGACGCTTGCTCTGCCGTCTCTGTGTGGAAGAGAGTAGGATGGCTTGCTGTGGGAGTCTTTGATGTGGCAGACACACTGCTCTCTGCTCTGGAGTGTAGGGGGGGACTGATCTCTGTGCTGCAATAGTGCTGCGCTCTCGACGCACAGTCTTGCTGAGCTGCGGGTGAATGAGATAATGTGTGCTGATGGTACGGATCAGTTGGAACTGTCAGTATTTCAGGATTTTCTTCTGAGGCAATGCACAGCGAGGCGATTGCCTTAGTGCACGTTTGGATGCACTCTTCCTGCTTGCTTTCCTTGTCGGACATGTCAGTGCTGTTGTCTCGTGACTTTTGTGAGTAAATTGATGGAGCCTTGGGAGACATGGATTTTTCGTGGGACTGAAGTGAGTCTTCTGGGCCTCTGCTGGTGGGCCTTCTACCCTCGGAAAGGTGGAAGGATACCTCACTGGTGCTGGACTCCTCCGAGGTGCTCTTCTGCAGGGTAAAGTGTGTGGGGTGGACATGACTGGTGACAGAAGTGGGCACAGAATGGACCATCTGGATGCCGCCAATGGGTATCATGGAGAACGGAGTGCGGATCTGTTGCTGGGAATGCAAGGGAAGGTGGCTAAATAATCCCTGGTGGACGCTGGGGGCATCTGCATTGCGGGCATCCCCTTGAAGATAAGATGTCTTTTGCTGGTCCTAAACAGTTGAAAGATATGGTTTATTTACGTTATATTACGTTATTTACGGAAATTCTTAAAGGCAGAGTTTAGACAAATCCTTGTGAAGCTAAATTCCCCTTAGGTGATAAGATTGGCAAAGAATTCTTGAAACCCTTGTCTGTTAATCTGCTTATCGGGGGCTTGTTTCACAGTTATTTAAACTGGACCTCTTGGAAAGTTTGGAAAATTTAACTAGACCGCAAAGACTCCTAACAAAAACAAAAGTTGCCAGTAAAAAGGGCCAAGCTTACATAGACATTGCTCGTTTATCTTATTATCCCCCTAACTTCATGGTAACAAGCCAGGTACCACTGAAACGAATTACATTACTGCATACACTGTATAGGCACTGCAGTTTTCCATTTTCTCCAGGGAGTTATAAATCAACTAGTATACAGTATAAATAGAAATACTCCATCCTGTTGTATGATGGCCATTTGTTAGTAGAAACGTTAACCGACTACTACTACAATTTACTTGTCCACAATTGCATGCATGTAAAGTATCCAGCCATTTGCACTGTGTAATTTTAAGGACAGGATATTGTTGCCTAGCTAGTGCACTGTTTACAGCTATATTAATTTTTATTTAAAGTTTTATAAGTTAATATTATAAGTTATAAAACAACTTACCACCTCCAGTTCTGCATGGCTTTTGGTCTTTTGGCTTAATGATATCATCTCTGCATGTGGGCTGGGGCTGTGCGCCCATGCACCGCTTTGATAATGGAGACCCCTCCTGGGGGACACAGGTCTGATCAAGCCCCTGCGGCTTCTGGGAGAAAGTCTGCCTGAGAGATCCCTTCCTGGTGATGTTGGCCGTCCTGTCTGGGAAATGGGAGAAAGATGTCCTCTTGTAGAAAGGTCCCTCCTCGGTGAGAGATCCCTTCTGTAAGCATCCCGCCTTGGGGAGATATGCCTAAGGGGAGACGCTTCTCGCCTTGGTGACAAACGGCCACGTGGGGAGAGGTCCCTTCGAGGGGACAGATATCGTCTAGAGGAAGGTGAGCTTTCTCGCAGAGGGGAGGAATCACAGCCAGGTGAAGAAAGACGGGAGCAGGAGAAGTCAAAGGAGGATGAGCTGTGTTCTGGGTAGAGAGCAAGCTCTTCATCCATACAGCTAGGCACATCCAGTCTGTTTTTGTGATCTTCACCCAAAGCCCCTTGAAGGAGCCTCTGGTATTCAGCCATCTGGGCCTCTCCAACTTTCTCACTGGGTGCCATGAGTTGGGTGATCTGAATACTGGGCAGACTAGTGAAATAAGTGAAAAGAGGCTGTTTGGAGACAGAGGCTTGAGGCTCTGGTGCGGATTCCTGTGAAGCAGCAACTGCAGTGATAGAGAGTGATGGGATGGCACATGGCTGTGGGCTTGTGCTTCGAGAACGTGTCTTTGGCGTTGAATCACCATCATACTCGTCATCATCATCCTCATCTTCATCAACTTCATCACCATCCTCTTCAGCACCCTCTGAGTCATCAGCATCAGAGAATTGGTGTTCTGCCATTATCTCTGACATGCCAATCTTTTTCGATGCTCTTTGGACCTCCTCTGTGTCTGGAAAAACGAGCAATAGCACATTTTCTCAACTGACTTTCACAGGTTAATCAACATTGTTTGAGGTGTTTTAATTGTGTTTAGTTTATTCCTAAATATCAGTTGGTCTAGAAAGGTTACTGGGTTTCATTGCCTTCCATTGATAGAACGTCATCAAATGGGCAAGATATTATTTTTAGTTTTAATTTGGTTATTTTATTTAAAACTGGCAGTAGCAGGGTTCTGTTTTTAATTAGGCAATGGTGACTTTCATACTGGGCTCGTTTTCTGTTGTTCGAACCTGGGTGTGATTGTTACTGGCACCCCCTACTACACTGGTCTGGTTTCACACTCTCTTGATCCTGTCGAACCCCAGTGCATTTGTGGTCATCTTAAGTCATCACAAATGGTCACAACGTATGACAGAAAACAGAACGTGGGTCAATATATTGTGTTTTTTATTAATTTGGTACTCTTGTGCGCAGCAGAGTAAACGATATATGGGTTTACTGTATATGCGTCACATGAAGACGTCTATTTTGACGAGACAGCGGGATTACCATTCATTTGCTGCTCTGTCTTGCTTGCATATTCACGCGAACTGCACCACAGTTCGAGTGCAATCGATCTCGGACCACCTCCTTCAGGTAGTCTTCGGTTCAGTACCCCATTGCGCACCCACGTTCGCCTGACAGCTTTTACACTAGCCAAACATAGATTGCAGTATTGGCTCTTTTCAATAAAATTTACCCAGAATCTGAAACATACCTGGTTCTTCTGTTTCCGCCTCATCCACAGATGTCACTGACACTCCAAGCTCTAAGCACTTTTTCATGTGAGCTTTTGACTTCATATGTTTTGTAAGGTTTCCTAAAAAAAAATGTTTTAAAGTGTTTGAATTGCTTGCATTGGAATGGCCAAAATGATACCTAACCCTCAATTTATTCTGATCAAATAGTTTTAGTTTTAACGTTTTATTCAGATTATTAAATTATGTTTTAAAATGTTTTGTGTACATTTGCATGTGTGTTATACACATTGTTATAACCAACCTTTTGTTTTAAAAGCAAAGTTGCAGAACTTGCAGACATATGGCCTGACATCTGTGTGTGTGCGAATATGTTTCTTCAGCATGCTTGGCTTTTTACAGCGGATCCCACACTCCTCACAGATGTACTTTCCTCGGCCTCGGCCGCGCACATAAACATAGTCTTCATTGGATTTGTACCTGAAATAAAAACAAGGAAAGGGTTATTTACATTATTGTTTTAAAAGGTTTTAAAATATAAATATTGGTGAATGCTGATAAGGAAAGAAATCAAATAAAAAAGATCACATTATATATTTTGAGGGCATAATTATTTTATGCTGTATCAAAAAAAAAAATTCCCTAACACATCATAATATTATATGGAGCAACCAATGCTTTAAAATGCTTTAAAAAATTAAATATACATACACACACACACACACACACAAACTGTAGTCACAGACATTCCAGATTCTTGAGTTTAACTGATTTAGGCATTACACCATTAAATTTGTGTGTTGATAGATGTTGATTTCCTCAGTTCCTAATATTTGTTTCCCAGCAGTATTAAACTTTTAATTGGATTTTAGGGAAGACCTTGTATAAAGAACGCTTAGTTACATGTTCAAAAAGTAACCACACATCTTCACATACCCTCCTTCAAAGATTTTGATGCGAGTAGGTTCAGCCTGCTTTGAAGAAGCTTCTTTTTCTCCATGGTCCTCTTTTCCTCTGTCTCTTAAGCTGATTCCCTTCATTTTCTTCCCAAACTTTCCAACATCCAACTGTATAAGATCTGGCTTCAACTGGAAATGTAAACAAAAATTAGATTAAATAATGAACCCTAAAACTGTAAGCATAAAACATTAGCAACATAAGATGGTCTGTGCATTTTCTTGTAGGGTGAGGAAATTTTCCCACCAGTTAATCGACAACACCAACATAAGTGTGACAACACCGGTAATACTGGTATCACCATGGGGGCAGGGGATTTTTCTCGCTTTTCCTTCGCTTTTAAATAGCTTGTAAAAGCGGTGTGCATTTTACTTTCACTTTCAAATAGCGACGATTCGGAGTAAAGCAATTTTTGTTTTTAGTTTGTTTGAATTTTCCCTCTTTTCCTCGCTTTCCTTCACTTTTAAATATATTAATTTTTTTAATTAGAGGCAGTTAATTGTCAATTGCTTGAATGCAAGAACAAAATTAAACGTCAAATTCACTTTAGCCTATATATTAAACATAGAACTTTTATTAACAAAACAAATAAAAATACACCATGCTATAGGGCAGGCTTTGCCTAATATAAAATAACAAATGACTTACATAAAGTTTAAATAGGTATGCAAAACAGGCATAGTAGGAAATAGTAAATATATAAATAAGAAACGTAGAATGTTTATTAGCAAAACAAGTAAGAAAGCTTGGAGGCATGGCATACACCTTAATGTCAAATAAAATAAATAAATGAAACAAAGTTTAAATAAAATAAAAATCAGCAAACAATGTGGAACCAATTAAATAGGAAACAAATGTTTAAAAACAAACCATGTTTAAATGTTTAAATGTTTACACCGCAGCAGCGATCTCAGCAGCCCTCCTTGTGTGAAGACCGAAGAGTGTAAAGACCATCGACTCTACCGTGCGACTCCACCGGGCAGGGACACCGGCAAGGGATATAAGTATTGTTTTGATAAATCCCTTTTTCATTCTACTTGTTTCACTTCTGTTTCAGTTTTAATAACCAATTCTTACTATGTATTTCCAGATCGCTACTATCACTACCACTCGCAAACCTCGCATCACACAATGCAGGCAATTCATCTTAACAAACTGCACATTTGCCTATGTCTGTTAATACATTACTTTCTTTTTCTATTGGTCTCTGGAATTGCCAGTCTGCTGTAAACAAAGCCAATTTCATTATTTCTATTATTAGTCATTCAAAGCTTAATCTCATGGCCCTGACAGAGACTTGGATCAAACCAGAGGACACTGCTACATCTGCAGCACTCTCCAATAATTTATCATTTTCCCACTCCCCCCGTTTGACTGGAAGAGGTGGAGGTACTGGTCTGCTCATCTCTAATGATTGGAAATTTAATCATTTACCATCTTTGGGTATCAACAGCTCCTTTGAATCTCATTCAGTTACTGTTACCTACCCTCTTAAAATACATTTTGTTGTTGTCTATCGACCCCCAGGACCACTAGGTAACTTTTTGGATGAATTAGATGTGCTGCTCTCAACCTTTCCTGAGGATGGTACTCCCCTAGTTATGCTTGGAAATTTCAACATCCACCTAGATAAACCTCTGTCTGCTGATTTCCACACTTTGCTTGCCTCTTTTGATCTCAACCGAATGTCAACTACTGCTACTCACAAATCAGGCAACCAACTGGACCTCATTTATACATGACACTGCTCCACTGATCATGTACTGGTTACTCCACTGCACACCTCGGATCACTTCCTCCTCACCCTTAAGCTCAACATGGTCTCTGACACATCACTTACCCCTCCACATGTCATGTTTCGACGTAACCTACGCTCACTCTCACCCTCCCGGCTATGTGCAATGGTTTCATCTTCACTTCCTTCCCCTAAACTGTTAGCATCTTTTGATGTTAACAGTGCTACTGATACTTTCTGCTCCACTCTTACTTCTTGTTTAGACACTGTTTGCCCCTTGTCTTCCAGGCCAGCCCGTACCACCCCTTCCACCCCTTGGTTATCTGATGTTCTACGCGAATACCGTTCTAAGCTTAGAGCTGCTGAAAGGGTGTGACGCAAATCCAAAAATACTACTGACCTTAATATGTATCAGTCACTCTTCTCTTCCTTCCCTGCTAATGTCTCCACTGCTAAAATGACATACTACCATAACAATATTAACTCTCGCATGCTTTTTAAAACATTTTCCTCACTCCTTTGTCCTCCTCCTCCCCCTCCTGCTTCATCTCCAATAGCTGACGACTTTGCCACGTTTTTCATTAATACTATTAAAAATATCAGTGCACAATTTTCCACACCACAATCCATCAAGCTCATATAACCAGCAAACAAACACGCATTCACATCATTCTCTTCACTCTCTTAGGCAGAGTCTCCAAACTCATCCTTTCTAATCTTCATACTACTGGTCCGCTTGATCCTATTCCATCTCATCTCCTTCAAGCCATTTCTACTGCAGTTGTACCTGCACTCACTCACATCATTAACACATCCCTCCACACTGGTGTTTTTCCCTCATCATTTAGACAGGCTCGTATAACTCTACTACTTAAGAAACCCACCCTCAACCTTTCTCTTTTAGAGAACTACAGACCAGTTTCCCTTCTTCCTTTCATTGCAAAAACACTTGAACGTTACTTACTAACTACTTATCAACCCTACTGGCAAAGGGCATCTCAGGAACCGCACTCCAGTGGTTTGAGTCTTACCTATCAGATAGGTCCTTCAAAGTATCTTAGAGAGCTGAGGTGTCCAAGTCACAACATCTAACTACTGGAGTGCCTCAGGGCTCAGTTCTTGGACCACTTCTCGTCTCTGTCTACATGGCATCTTTTATTTTATTTATTTATCCTTTATTTTACCAGGATAGTCCCATTGAGATATAAAATCTCTTCTTCCAGGGAGTCCTTGCCAAGATGGCAGCACAGAAAGTTTCACATAAACAATTTACAAACATAAAACTCAGAATCTTTCATAAAATTTTGTCCAGCACTCAAAATAACAACAAAAACTACTTAACCAAACATACACACGTTTCCCTTAAATTGGTCAATAAGAGATTTTTAAAAACTTTTGGGGGGAGGGGAGTGCTTCTATCATTATTATACTCTGCAGCTCATTCCATAACCAGGGAGCATAGGAAGAGAAGGCAGTTTTACCAAGCTCTGAACGTACTCTAGGAACCTTTAAAAGCAATTTAACTCTAGATCTAGTGCTATAAGTACAGGTGTAATACGATAAAAGACGACAAATATAAATTGGTAGTTTTCCTAACAATGCCTTAGCAATAAACATCAGCATGTGTATTTTTCTCCTTTGAAACAAAGAAGTCCAACCCACCAATTCGTACAAGGTACAATGATGAGTGGGTGAAGAGGCACTCGTCACAAAGCGCAAGGCAGCATGGTATACACAATCTAACTTTTTTAGAGAAGATGAACTTGCATGCATATAAATCACATCACCGTAATCTAATACGGAGAGGAAACAACTTTGAATAATTCTCTTTCATGCTTCTAAAGGAAAACATTTCTTTCAACGAAAGAGGAAACCCAGTTTTGGTCTAAGCTTTTTCAAGAGATTTTTAATATGTACATTAAAACCTAATTTTTCATCTAGCCATATGCCTAAGTATTTATAACAATTTACTCTTTCTATACAGTCCAAAATTAAACTTAAATTCAAAATTGAAGTGATGGGCTCTGTTATAAGATCTGCAGCAATTTTAAAAAGTAAGGCTCTATTTTATCAGATCCCGCTGATTTTTTACAATCCAAGTTTGATAAGGCTTTATAAACTTGTGTAGCTAAAATAGGAGTAAAAGTGAACTGCTGAGAACAACCCGAAGCATTTGCCACATTGCCTTCTACATTATGTTCCTTTAAATTACTAAAGTCTGTAATTAAGTCAGCAGTGATAAAATGGTTGTTAAAAGCTTTTACAATATTTTCTTTGTCCCGTATTACACTCTCATTTATTTTTAAACAGTCCGGCAGACTGGTGGAGTTTCTTTTTACCACCAATTGATTGGGTCAACTTCCAGAAATTAGTCGGATTGTTCAAATTTTCATTCATCATATTTATATAATAATCACATTTAGATTTTTTTTACCAATTTTGTACAGTTATTTCTTATTGTCCTATAATTTACCCAATCCATATTATTATTAAACAATAGGCATCATTAGGTTCTGTCATTCAGAAACATGGCTTTTCAAACCACTGCTGTGCTGATGACACTCAACTCTACCTCCCATTACATCCAGATGATCCATCGGTAGCTACTCGCATCTCAGCTTGTCTAACAGACATTTCTTGCTGGTTGAAGGACCATCAGAACTACTTGTGGTTCCAGCAAACCCATCGTTTCATCACAATTTCAGCATCAAGTTAGGCACGTCAACCATAACTCCTTCAAAAACAGCCAGAAACCTTGGAGTTATGATTGATGATCAGCTGACTTTCTCAGACCACATTGCTAAAACTGTCCGGTCCTGCAGATTTGCTTAATTCAACATCAAGAAGATCAGGCCCTTTCTTTCGGAACATGCTGCACAACTCCTTGTTCAAGCTCTTGTTCTGTTCAGATTGGACTATTGCAATGCTCTCTTCGCAGGTCTTCCAGCCAGTTCTATCAAACCTTTACAATTAATCCAGAACGCGGCAGCAAGATATATCTTTAATGAGCCAAAAAGAATACACGTCACACCTCTGTTTATTAATTTGCACTGGCTACCAATAGCATCTCGCATAAAATTCAAGGCATTGATGTTTGCCTACAAAACCACCACTGGCTCTGCACCCATTTACTTAAATGTATTACTTTAGACTTATGTGCCCTCTAGAAGCTTGCATTCTGCAAGTGAACGTCGCTTGATTGTGCCATCCCAAAGAAGCACAAAGTCACTTTTACAGCTTTTTAAATTAACTGTTCCCTCCTGGTTGAATGGCCTGCCCAACTCAATCCGAGCAGCTAAGTCCTTAGCCATCTTCAAGAATCTGCTTAAAACCCATCTCCTCCATCTTTATTTGACCCTCTAACTTTAGCACTCACTAATCTAATTCTATTCTTTCAATAAAAAAATAAAAAATCTAACTACCTTTCTAATCTTTTTGTATTATATTTTCTTTTAATTTATTATACAATTATAAAAAAGACCTCTAACACTAGCTTGCTATATTCTTTTATTATTTAAAAGCCCTTGCTACGTATACTGCGTTTAATCTAATTGAGACTTGTTATAGCACTTATATTTCATTGTTTTTGAGGGCTTCCATTGTTCTCATTTGTAAGTTGCTTTGGATAAAAGCGTCTGCTAAATGACTAAATGTAAATGTAAATGTAAAAAAAACTTCCAAAATCACCTTCAAAAAATGGCAAAAGTCAACAGGCTTTTCAAAATCCAAAATATTGGCAAACAAGTGCTTTTGTATTTCGTGTAGAAAATCATCCGCCATCATCTTGTCTATCTCACCTCACTGTTCTTGTCAGTCAGCTTGACAAGACTGTCCTTCGGCATGCTGTATTGAGCAGCCGAGTTCAGTTCTTAATTGTAGTGTCTACTCTTTTACTGAACTAAATGATTTTTATTACTACAAAAAATCAAAAAGACGGTGAGGGTCGGTGCTGCGATGGGCAAGTGACGTAAACGGTGTTGTGGCTTAACACCAGTATCACCGTCAACACCATCTATTGCGGCAAGCCTATTTTCTTGTTGTTAATTTTTTATTATTTTAATCATTTGAGAAATTAAAAAATGAGCAAAAGGCAACTTTTATGTTTCAACATTAACAACAATAACAACAACAATAATAATAATACAATGGTCTGCTTTCTCTAACATTCTATGTGAGAAATAACAGAACAAGGATTCTTTACATTAACTTGTTTCTTTATATTTGTATAGTGTCTTTATGTTGTGCTGACACAAACCAAAGTGAACCATAGTGAACTTACTCATGCATATCTTGCTAACAAATATATTGCATTACATAAATTCACAATTTGCAAGAGGGAAATTGAGCTTTAATAATATTTAAAATGTAATATTTAATGTATTTTTTACAATATATATATTCTTTCTATATAAATTACTATTAATACCTGGATTGTTCTGAAATAAATATTTATTGACACAAATCAATGGAATTAAATGCATATTGTTATTTGTAAATATTGTTCTTTTGAATGTAATTGGAATATTTTAGGAACAGTCAAGAATACCTGCTCAAACTTCTGTTTCCACCGGAGGGATGAAACAAGTTTTCCAGTGCCAGGTTGATACATAGCAGCCATTGTATACATCTCTGTGTTCTTCCTCTGTTTGGACCGCAGAAGTGCCAAGGTGGCCTTGGTGCTGAGGTTGAGTGGGTTGGGGTTGTAAGAGCTGACGCACCAAGAACCATACACAGAGGTTAGGGGAGTCGTGTGTGCGTAATTTGGCTTGGTATAATTTAGGAAACACCAGCTGACACTGGTTGGTGTGCGAAGACTTGGGAATTGAAAAAACTGATGAACATCTGCCAGGTCAGTAAGCAGAAGATTGCTACCAACAACTCCACCACCTTGATTAGCAGCTAGCTGCACCAGCATGTTTACTGGAAACTTGTTATCAATGTTTTGCTTAGATTCTTCTTGAGTTTGGCTCGAAGAGATTACTGATTGTGGGCTTGAGTTTGCCTCTGGGGTAGACTCATCAACATCAAGCTCTTCTGGGGAATCTGGTCTGCTAGCCACATTCATAATAATTTGCAAGGGTGGAATGAAGTTGTCTTTTGGTGGCACATCAGGTAAATGAGGTGCAGATGGGTACCCAAGGAATTTAGATGACAAGAAATCAGTGGGTGGAGAAGAGGACATCCTCTCTTGTTCATCTATGGAGTCATCTCTCTTTGAAAATTCAGGTTTGGGGGACTTATCTTTCGGTGCACTGGAATTGCTCAGCTCAACTGCACTAAGCTCTTTTACTATCTGGCCATACATTTTTTCTTCCTTGACCCGTTTCTGTTGTTTGGTTTCAATAAAAAGCTCAAGACTGCTAGCTGGTGACAACATTCTCTTACTCCCCCCGATACTAGATGAAGCATCTGTAGTAGAGATAGTTCCTGATGTCAAAGACAAAGGAATTCCTGTATTAATGCTCCCAGGTAAATATTCAGGTACTTTCCATATTGGAATATTTAAAGACCCTTCTGAATGTCCTAATATTTTTGATAAATTGATGCCTACTTGGTGCTTTGATGCAGTGTCTGTTAGAGAAACAGTTGACACACTGTCTGTGCATAAAACCCTGATAGAAGTTGTGCTCTGAGAATGAGTGACGAGGAGTTGTGAAACACTTGTATACATAACACTACCATAAGATGGCACATTTGTTTGGATCCTGACTGGTACCACCATTCCAGGGAATGATGGTTGTGAACCTACATTTTGAGTGGCAAAGATAGGCTGAACTTGTTGTAAGAAGCTAGTAGTAAGCACTTTAGATGACAAGACCCCAAGTTGCTGTGGGGAGGCTCTTGAGGGATATGGATAGTTGTGACTTGCCCCGTCAGTTTTTGAGTCTGTTTGCATCTGAATTTGATGAGAAGGTTGGTATGGTTTTTGTAGCATGGGCTGTAGATTTGGCTGTTTGATATGTAGTTTCTGTAACTGTTGTGTCTGGAACTGCAGGTGCTGCTTGTTTCTTTGTGTTGATTCAGGATGCCAGAACATTGGCTGAAATGGCAAGAAAGGTGAAGATGGCAGGTTGCTCTGAAGTGAAGAGTGCTGAATTATATCCTGGGTCATGTGCTCATGCACTGAATGCTCACTATCTGATGAAAGCTGTGCAGGCAAACGAGTAGCATTCTGGAAATGATCCTCAGGTAGACTGTCCTCACTGATGCTTTGTTGCAGCAAGTGATGTGATCCAAGAACTGACTGTGTACCTCTTTTGGGTCTTGCCAAATCGCTAGTTACACAATAGGATGTACCAATTAAAGCAGCTTGAGAAACATGCTCAGAATGCTCTTGTTTTATATTTAATTCTGAGATTGGCTCTTGAACCACTACTTCAGGATAGACACTGAGAGATGCCTGTCTAACAAGGTAACCTCTTCTACGCTCCTTCATAGCTGAAGCACTTGCATAAACTTCTCCTTGTCTTGAACCGGTTGAAAGACTTCCATAATCAAATGACTTACTACGTATTTCTGGTACTTCAGTGGGTAAAGCACAGGGTGCCTGCTCTGATGATGAGCGTCGCATCTCTCTTTGATGATGGCCTGGTATAGACAGAGAATGGCCACTGCCTGGAACAGTTAAGAACTCAGACTGCTTAGTAAAGTCATCTTGCTTAGTTGGGGATAAAGATTTGATGTTTTCCTCTCTATCAAATGACATTGAAAAGCTTGAGCTATGAGATAAGTTACTTTCTTGACTAGGGCTTCTTGAAAGGCTATTACAAGTGGACTCAAAGCTTGACTCCCCAGAAGAGTGTTCCATATCTGCAAGACGTAGACGTTTCTTCTTTGGGGGCAGCTTCTCTGCAGGAAGCTGGGACAATGTTTCACTCCTTTGTGGCCACTGAAATTCCTCAACATGTTTCTCTAGTTCTTTTGCTGGTACTTCAGGTTCTTTTTCTGGTTTGTCAGGCTCTTCTGTAACTCGTATTTCAGGCACTTGAATATTGGGTTGTCGTACAAGTTTGTGGGGCATATGATACAATGGGTTAGAAGAGAAAGATCCATGTTCATTGTCACCCTGCTGCTGTTCCATGCTTTCTGATCTATGATGAGAATCAGGGCTCTGCACATCATCAATGTTTTCTGAGTCTGATTGCTCAGAATGATGTCCAGCATGCTTATCTGGCTGATAAGATGGATGTTCAATTGATTCAGTCTTCTCAAATGAGTTTGGCCTGCTCAGCGAATTAGTATGTTGAATGACAGATATTACATTACCAGCAGTCTTCGTGTCTGAATCTTGAACAAGTACAATGTCATCTGGAGTCATACATGAGCCTCTGTCAAAACTGTTTGATGGGCTATGTGCTCTAAACATGGATCCCTTACTAGCAGGAGCAGCCTTGGCAGAATCTTGACTTCCTTGTCTTAGCTCATAATCCCCTGTCATTTCAGTTGAGCCACTTCGACTGCCATCATCTTGTCCAAGGCAATCTTCCTCTTCACCCACACTCTTTTTCATGCGCCGTTTTCTTGTGGTAAACTCTGTCATTCCCACCTTTGTACCATATGAACCGTATGCTGTGCGTACTTCTGGGCAAGCCATCTCAGACACAGAGCCTTTAAATTCTGGCATCAGAGGCCCTCTCTCTCCCATTTTCAAACTTGAGTTTGGACCTGTGATTTTCCCATAGTTCTCTGATTCTCCATTTCCTTCTTGGGCAGAGTGTTCAAAGGCGGCCTGCCTCCGTAATCTTTTTAGACCCGCAGCTCCTCCATAAAAGACGTCATCTTGGGTCATCATCTCATCAAATGAGTGACTCCCTCTTAGACTTGGTGGGACATTGAGGTTGGTTGGGGAAGGTGTTGGCATTGAGTTGCTTCTAATAAGTGGCCCTGAATCAGAGGGTGCTTCCAGAAGACTTGTGTTAGTTTGGCAAGAGCCAGCATGATAATGCTTTGGGTCACATCCAGCAATTAATTGTGATTCTGCACAATCACTTTGATAAAATACATGACCCTCTGATATCTTTCCCATGGCTAACTCCTGCATGGCACTAGACTTTTTGATATTAGTGTCTTGACTAGCAATAGCTACCATCCCAACTGTGATTGATTGTCTGGATCTGGAGTTGGTTTTGTGGTACCAAGTCCTTCCAAACATTATCTCTTCATATGTCTTTGCATTGGTGTTGGGTGGGCTTATTTGCTGTTCAGCACTCTCTGAGCGTGAAAAATAACCAGAATCAGTACTACCTTTGCTGTGGGGGCTCAAGAGATTTTGAGACTGCTCTAAATCTTGGTCCTTTTTCTCAGTGAGTCTTAAGGCAAGCCTCTGTTTAACCGTATGTGATTCATCTCCTCTGCCCATCTGTCCACCAATAACTGAACCTTTAATGTCTGTAAACTGGGGACACTCTGTGGCAGGTGATGGTACCCCTTGCTTTGGAACAATTAAAATAGGCACTTTCATAGATGCCACAGACAGTTCCTCTGCTGGATCTGCATATGCTGGTCCCCTTTCCATTGGGCTCTTGTCAGACTCAAATGATATATGTGGGCTCCGTTTTTCAGGGAACATTGCACCTTCTGCAGTTTCTTCATCAGTGTCAGTGCTTTGTTCACCATCAGAGTGTGCCTCTGCTTCCCCAACTGAAGATGCTTGATCAGTGTCTGTTCGAGTTGCTAACTCAGAGAATGGAACAAGTCCTGCTTTGATAGCATGAGCATGAGATTTTCTATGTTTATACAAATTGCTCTTGGTTTTAAATGAGAAACCACATGGAACACAGGGATAAGGACGCTCCCCTGTGTGGGACCGGATGTGTTTTTTAAGCACACTGGGTTTAGCACATGCCCTGCCACAGTAATGACATATGTACTTTCCTGGCTTCTTGGGTTTTTGTTCCTTCTTATGACTTTCTTCTGGCTGCTCAGGTCCAGATTGGGAAAACTGGCCAAAACCAGTTGGAGACTTCTGACGAGGAAATACTCCATGAGAGCGGGAGTGTACAGGAAACATATCATCTGGTGGCAAAGATTGCATTTGACCAGAGAAAGTCCAGGCATGGGCCTCTAACCCAGGTTGTGGCTTTGTACCACCAAGGAAAGGCTCCTGCAGGTATGAATGTGGCAACTGGTAAGAGTAAGGCAGAGGGAAGACCTGTTGAAACTGGCTTTCATGTAATGAATGTGTCACTCCAGATGACATCAGCTTTCCAGAGCTAAACTTCTGAGTGGAGCTAGCAAGGCTTGTCCCACTTTTAAGACTTTGTTCGCGATGCATGTGTCTTTTAACATCTGGATCTGTGAAGGTATTTCTTTTCGATCCAGCAGAGGGCTCAGACACCCATTTTCTTTGTAAGGGGTTCTTTTCCCGTTGCTCCTTGGTGCATTTTTGGCCAACAGGAGGTTCGTGTGTCTCCATTTTTCTTAGTACTTCAATGGGGTTTCTTAAGATGTTTGCTAAATTTCATTCATGTAAGCTGTCATGCTAGATGAGTTACTTAAGTGACTCCTAAATAAAAGGTCCTTCCACTTTCATAGTTCAAGTGTTGCTCCACTTTAAAATGTAAATTATGTCCCTCTTTGACAATCAGGCCACTATCTTTCCATCACTCATTTACACAGTCCATTCATTTTTTGTTTCATCCAAGCTTGTTCCTTTTCTGTTTGACGTCCTGTTTCAGTATCTATAAGAGAGCAAAAAATAAAGTAAATGTAAGTTTAAAGATCGTTTTTAGACAAGGATTGTTGTTCTACATGTATTAAAGAAAATGCTGCATATTTAACATTACTACCTTAAAAATATTTTAAAACCGATGTCTAATAAAGCTGGCGAAAAAACTCAGTTGATCATGTGACTCTGTTGCTGGTTGCTCATCATACTTCAATTACAGCTTGTTTTCTTGTTTTATTTCCTTCAGTTTATTTCTTTCATTTAGGCAGCTGCACAGGTGTGTACCTCTCGCCTAGCAAGTGTGTCAAGAGTTTTCAATGAAGTGATGCAGAGGAGCTACCACCTCCCTCTGCTCATGAGTCATCATTAACAACCTTGCCCACTCATTTCCTAAAGAGACACAAACATATAAAAATAGCCCAAGGAATGTAAAGGACATTCTACGTAGTGTGTGTGGGTGTTTAAAGGGCAAACTCTAAGCATTTTCTTCGTTAAGAGTTTTGGCTTTTTCAATGCTTTTAAAAACATTAACACTGTGAACACTTAAAGACAAAGGTGGGAGAATTACAGACCAAAATACAGCCTAAAAGGTACAGTATGTACTCAAAGCAATAAATAGAACATGAACGTGTTTGTAAAGGGAAGGTACTGAACTCTCTGTGTGATGTGTCTCTTAATCTTAGGCTCATTCTGATTGCAACAGACAGCATTGCCTGAGTATGAGTGAGGGGACTGTGTGATGCTGATGCCTTGAAAGCAATGTGAGCAATAAAAATAGCAGGGCAGAAAAACCACGGGTATTTATAGCACTTGAAACATTAACTTTTGGTTCATTTTGTTTTCATAATTCTTCCATGCCTGAGAGAGGAAAGTATGTGTTCACAAACCGAGGCAAACTATGAGTTGAACTTCCCAGTTGCTGTTGCACTTAAGCAGCAATTTTAAATGTAGGCAGTGTTTCCTATAGCACAACATGTACATTTGCACAACAAACTTTCTTCCCAAGTCTGTAAATTAGTGAGGCTTTTAGAAAGCAATCACAGATACAGTACATTTCTATAAAACAACTACAATGTAGTTTCAAGATACTCCTGATACTACTATAAAGTTCATAGATTTTTCTTTTGCTATTTGATTAACATGTCATAGACTCCAGCAGTTATTATAGGCTGCTGTCACTTTAAGACCTACTCCATGGAGGCAATATATTGATCTATTTTACCCCATGCACTTTATTCTCTCATTCATGCATGTTTCTTTACCACCCTAACGTGAAGATAAATTTAAGCAGTACTGTGCTGTGTGGATATTTACACCTACCACAATATATACAATAGCAAAAACTGTACCGATAGACACTTTGTACTGTTGCCATGATGCATTTCATCATGCCATCTAGCCCTGTTGCTAATGCTTTTCCCTGCTCTTTTCTTGCCTTTCATGACATGATGGTCTTTTGGGTTGCGAGATACTGCATCTACTTAATGAATTGCATAACCTATGTTTTTAAGGGAGGTTAAAAATACTTAGAATCCCATTTTTTAAAGGCAAATGGATGTGCTTATAAATTTGAGAGTGCATGTGTGGGACAAACTGTGAAGAGGATAAGAGCAGTACCTCCATTCACAGCAAATCCATCAGAATTTGCAATAGAATTACTATGCAATCATATTACATAAACCAAAAGAGGTTACAAGAATCTTATATGGCATGAAGTACCTGTGCTCCCTGCCACTGTTAAAAAGTGAATCTACAGTATGTACTGTTCTACAGACATAGTGCAAAACATATTTTTCAACCACCCCATAGTAGATGGTTATGAAACTTGTTTATGCCCAAAGATTATTGTGATCCTTGCATGGCTGAGATCAGTATGCTGCTGTCTGCTGTCCCACTCATTTTCCTGCCCCATTTAACCACACAAAATGTAGGAGGTTCTTAGCCTGGGGCCATAGCAAGTCCTCCATGCTGGATGCACAATATATAATAAAGAACATAAAAACTTTTATAAGGATGCCTGCTCATGAATAAAAATACACCACCTAATCTAACACAAGGATTATGCATTTTACAGTTCTGCTGTCAGATTCCAGTGAGAGGATTAACAGCAGTCTTCTCAAAGTCTGTTTGTCAATGAATGCTACACAGTGCAGCAGTCCTAAAAGGATTTGGAGAAGCATTATGTCACATTCTAAGCTATTTGGATATCTTTTTCACTTGAAGGGAGACTCCCTGTCTTTTTAAGGTGCTATCACTTTTAAAGCCATTTTGCAGTGGAAATGCCTAACAAATAAATATATAAATGAACGACTAAATCAAGAATAAAACAGAAGTAGACCTGGAAAAGTTATTTTTTTTTTTTTTTTTTGCCAAGGTATGTTCTTGAAATATTCTGAGTCATGCTCTTTAACACTGTGATTATCAGCTGCCTGGCTGCTTAACTCCTGCTAAATTTACAGGGTTACAGAAATATACAACTAGGGTAAGTCAGTCAAGCTTGTCCATTTACCGCTCCCCAGTTTTTAAAGAGATGGTTTTGCGGTCCAAAGCCGCTTATGGTGTGATCTGTTGGTTCAAGCAAAGATCAGCAACTACAGTAGTGTAAATGACTCAGAAAGAATTAGGTGATATGTATGTGACTGTAGTTTGCATACTTAAGCTAATGGACTCCTTGGATGCAAACAGTGATACTAGATCATGTAGCTCACTGAGGTGCACCTGGGCACACCGGGCAGTATGTTCCAGAGATTGGGTTCCACCTTTTGTTTGCTCCCTCATGAGTCATGACATCACAGCTATGATGCTGGGGAGGTACACAACCCAGATCTCATTTCTCTGAGTCCAAGTGGCACAATTTTTTGTCTCTTATAGGACAGACACTGAATAATTCAACACAAAGCTAATTGTTTAAATTCAGTGGTTATAGAGGATATAGTGACAAATTCCTACCGTTAAAACAATTGTGGTCAATTACTCAAACTTTATTTTGCACCTTGTGCATAGAGGTGCATCTAAATTTTGCTTACACCTTGTTTGGTTGTCTCAAGAGGAACTTTACTGCCATGAGGGAATTTCAAGTGTTCACGAATACCACTACTCTTGTAGAGGAGGAGAGGTTGCAGAGTTGATTTTCCACTGCCCTCGTTCCAGCTATCCCAACTCATTAGTGATGGAGGTAACTTTTACTACTCCAACTGGGCTTTATCATCTGGCACAGAGAAGATGAGAACAAGTCTGAAAATAGACTGAAGTAAGGAAATCACAATAAAGTCTTCTTTTAAAGGAATTGGCACATGTCTATTCAAAGCAATTATTCAAGCAACCATAACTATATGTGGGAAGGATCTCAATAGCTGTTCTTTTATTTAAATTACTATAACTACGTGAAAAAAGGCACTCTCTGTTCAATCAAATAAAGGACATTTCTGAGACAATCCTGAATTATGGCACACTAATACTATCCTCACATGACCTTTTCCTTCACTTGCTCAGGACTTTTGTCTTTTCAGTTTATCTCCGGTCCCTGCAAGATTTACCTTTTGCTCATCCAGCAACTTTTATGGTGTGATTTTGGTCTGTGTTAGCAGGACTGGAGGATGTATCACCCAAAATGTATGTGAGTCAGCCCCCTGGAGTGTCATCCTGACTCCTCATTAAGAATCTAAAGTTGAAAATTGGGCACGACTCATCCAGCTCCACATCCAGCTGGGTTAGAGGCCAGTGCAGAGAGACAGGCCTGCTAGAATCATGTCCAGATGGTCAGCGGAGGAGAGTTCTACACATCAGCAATATCACAATCACATTCCAAGGACACCAGACTTCCATAATTCACTATTCAACAATCGTAACAATGCTTTCAAAGGCTTCTGAAATTAGGAAATAGGAGGATTGATAGGAGTTCATGAAAAGACAGCAGTTCTGACAGATAAACCAGTCTTTTAAAGCTATATGGAGAAGAGGAAAAAGACATTAATGCAAAGGGAAGTATTTTTAACACTTGGTACAGGAGAGCCTTAGCATTTGTGTGTGTGTGCTGGAGAGAGAAAGCATGCGTGGGAAGCATCTACAGCCATCTCGAGACAGGGTGAGGAGAGTGGGTGACTGTTCCTGTGTGGGTGGGGAAGGCATGAATACGATGCAGGGTTATGGTGTTGATAAATTGCATTATAAAAGGGGCTTCAGTTACACAACCTAGCCCAGCCCATCCAATTCTCTGCCTGTGTGGGCCGAGATGGATGGCAGAGCTGCCGTGATCCATGCGCAGCCGGAAACGAGGTGCATACAACCCCTTCAAGACATTTGGTCGAATGCGTAATTATCTAGCAGCTGTGATGCCAGCAACTCATTGAGAGAAAGAGAGTGAATGTACCGGAAAAATCAAGCATAAACAGACTCACATTCATGGAAATGATGGGCAATTCTTTCATAAGGACAATATCATGGCATAAAGAAGAGTGAGAAAACACTTGCGTGCTCTGATTAATACGGCAGCGGAAAGGACACATTATCCATTAGCTTGTCATTATAATCATATCAATGGTGATTATTTAAATAACATCATCTCTCCAGACGGCTGCACTCTCAACAAATTGCTATGCGCTAAAATTTGACTGTGCCTTGACATCAACCATTAAATAAGACATTAGCACTCCTCAGTTTGGGAAATGTTGCAATTTATCTTGATGAACAGTAACCTCAGTTAAGATAGTGCTCAGTTATTATGTCTACCGTTTATGTCCTAATAATGAAAAAGCTACAGATATCTATTTCTACAGGTGCATCTCAATAAATTAGAATTTCAAGGAAAAGTCCATTTATTTCAGTAATTCAACTTAAATTATGAAACTTGTGTATTAAAATAATTCAATGCACACAGACTGAAGTAGTTTAAGTGTTTGGTTCTTTTAATTGTGATGATTTTGACTCACATTTAACAAAGCCCACCTATCAACAAATTAGAATATGGTGAAATGCCAATCAGCTAATCAACTCAAAACACCTGTAAAGGTTTCCTGAGCCTCTGTCTCTCAGTTTGGTTCACTAGGCTACACAATCATGGGGAAGACTGCTGATCTGACATCATTGACACACAAACATTCATTGCCAAAGAAGCTGGCTGTTCAAAGAGTGCTGTATCCAAGCATGTTAACAGAAAGTTGAGTGGAAGGGAAAAGTGTGGAAGAAAAAGATGTACAACCAACAGAGAGAACTGCAGCCTTATGAGGATTGTCAAGCAAGATAGATTCAAGAATTTGAATGAACTTCACAAGGAATGGACATGAGGCATGCGTCAAGGAATTTGGCTACAGTTTTTGTATTCCTCTTGTCAAGCCACTCCTGAACCACAGACAACGTCAGATGTGTCTTACCTGGGCTAAGGAGTAGAAGAACTGGACTGTTGCCCAGTGGTCCAAAGTTCTCTTTTCAGATAAGAGCCAGTTTTGTATTTCATTTGGAAACCAAAGTCCTAGAGTCTGGATGAAAGGTGGAGAAGCTCATAGCCCAAGTTGCTTGAAGTCCAGTGTTAAGTTTCCACAATCTGTGATGATTTGGGGTGCAATGTCATCTGCTGGCGTTGGTCGATGTGTTTTTTGAAAACCAAAGTAACTGCACCCGTTTACCAAGAAATTTTGGAGCACTTCATGCTTCCTTCTGCTGACCAGCTTTTTGAAGATGCTGATTTCATTTTCCAGTAGGATTTGGCACCTGCCCACACTGCCAAAAGCACTAAAAGTTGGTTAAATGACAATGGTGTTGCTGTGCTTGACTGGCCAGCAAACTCACCAGACCTGAAACCCATAGAGAATCTATGGGGTATTGTCAAGAGGAAAATGAGAAACGAGAACAAAAATGCAGATGAGCTGAAGGCCACGGTCAAAGAAACCTGGGCTTCCACACCACCTAAGCAGTGCAGCAAACTGATCACCTCCATGCCACGCTGAATTGAAGCAGAAATTAAAGCAAAAGGAGACCCTACCAAGTATTGAGTACATGTACAGTAAATGAACATACTTTCCATAAGGATTTTTTTTTAATAGGTCTTATGAATTATTCTAATTTATTGAGATAGTGAATTAGTGGGTTTTCGCTAAATGTGAGCCAAAATCATCAAATTAAAAGAACCAAAGACTTAAAACTACTTCAGTCTGTGTGTATTGAATTTATTTAATACACGAGTTTCACAATTTTTTGAGTTGAATTACTGAAATAAATTAACTTTTCCACGACATTCTAATTTATTGAGATGCACCTGTACAAGCCACCAGCCATTTGAAGGGTCTGATGGGAAGCCCTGAGTAAACCAAGCATCAGTTCTATCCCTCTTCTTTCTGTCACAGAAGAGGTCTACATTGGGACAGTACCATGATCGAAGTGCTGTTGTTGGTGACAGGTTAAAAGGCATTGCATGCTGATAAAAAACACAACAGCTATTAAGGAGAGAATAAACCCCTTTCAACATGAGGTCATGTCTAATTTAACTGCCACACATCCCCCCAGCAAAAGATACTGTTATCAATCAAATAAGTGAATTGACCGGCCACTAGAGAAAAGCGGGGTCTGGAAGGAAAAATGTACCCCAGTCTGGGATAGAGGTCTGGCCTGGGACTCTGAGGCACACCAGCAGTCCAATATGGGGCAGAGCAGTGTAATTACAGGATGGCTTCATAATTTAAAACAGCAGAGATGAAAACATTCTCTGTGAATAACCCACTCCCAAATCAAGAGCTGCATATTTGTGGACTGGTGCAATGCAGGAAAACGATAAGGAAAAGATCATCAGCATCATGTATAGGACATTAGATGGATTTATGACACATTCCTGGAGGCGGTGTTTAAAAAATGGCCGCCTTGTGGACTGTGGGAGGGAACATGCGATTTGACACTAAATCTTCCTGTAGGTGCCACTGCTTAGATTGTTTAGTGAAGCGCCAACAATCCTAGGGGTTTTTCAGACTCCACAGCTGTATCTGTTTTAATGTACATGTTTCCATTTAGCCTTGCCCTATGGAAGAAAAGACAGGGATAAAAAAAGTGAAAAACAGGGCTTCATGTTGGTCTTAATTGTCTATGGAAAATTGTCATATTTTCCACCGGGTAAGCTTGAAACCATTACAAGCTAGCCTTCATTAAATTTTCCACAACATTTTACAGAAATGTCAGGAAGCAGCTGTGGAGGCACTGATTAATTGTCTTTCTTACTGGTTCCCCACTTACAACATTATGCTTCATTGAAATTATATCCTTTTTTTCACTTCCTCTAAACTGCATTAGAACCTAATGAGGTTGACTGAACCATGTAAACATAAAACCTGTGGCCAGTTGTTCACATTCAAAATTACAGAACCCAAGGGGAAATTACTAACTCCAAAGGTGGTCTTAGCTTGACTCTACCTTAAAAGGGGTTTGGACACCAGTGGTATCAAACTCAATTCATAGAGGGCCGGAGCCCTGCAGAGTTTAGATTCAACCCTAATTAAACACACCTGATACAATTAATCAGGTCCTTCAGACTTATTTGAAAACTACATGGTAGGAGTACTGGAGAAGGGTTGGAATGAAACTCTGCAGGGCTCCGGCCCTCCAGGAATTGAGTTTGACACCCCTGTTGTAGACTAAAGCCCGTGTTTTACTTTCCGCATGAGCAATCCGGACGTGTACAAAGACAGCGCAAACGTGGAGTACTTATATCGTATACTACCAAAAGCATACACTGATGGTCCACTCCGCAACAAACATGTAAACAAAAAAAAGCCCAGAATTATTGCACATCTGGTTGTCTTTATATTGTTATATTGAAGGAATGGACAGGTTTTAGTAGCAACGGGCTTCTTCACGCAGCCTTTGCATGTACAATGGTGCTTTTGAAGCCTTCTGACCTCACATACTTGTCCGTATGGTCACAAAAAATGGGAGGCACACGGTCATTCACACAGAGCCTCTGCACACACTCTCCGATGACGATTTTTATAATACATTACAATACAGGCTAAACACATGTCGACCCTTCTGCCACATGAAGGTATCCCCAAAGCTTAAAGGGGCTGTAAGTAGGAATTACTCCCATCTAGTGGTGAAATTGTATTTTGCATTCAAACTAATTTTGCTCTCCAGCGCCTCGCTTTTTCAAATGCGCTTTGCATCGACGGTAGGCGATATGTACCAAAAAGCTTTGACAGGATGTCTTCTAATAGCACTTCGTTTTGGCGACGATGTTTTCTTCTTCTGTGGCGCGGCATATGTATGGTCCATAATAAGAATGCAATCCAGACTTTTAAACTTGCCGGTGCAGTTTCAAGCGCCTCTCACTGCTCTGCACCTGCGTTTCTGGCTCTGACGGAAAACGCGTTGTGGAAACGCGTTGGCTTAGTACTTTTTGTCCCTCTCTGCTATTATAGTTTTGCAAGATGGCGGAACTACATGGAAGCCTCCGTCGACCTACCTGTCCCATGTATATAAAGATAATAAATTCTTCATTTACGAGGATTAGTTTAAACATTGGCATAGGTATTTGTACACCATTGAGGGCATATTCATGAATAAAAAATATTGATTTTAGATAATAAAATACATAAAAAGTTACTTATTGTCCCTTTAAGGTATCCCCACAACTTACTGGATGCAAGTGCATAAAAAAAAGGACTGTTGCACAGGACTAGCCGAAGCAAATGGAACTGTGTACCTTATAAGGATTTCCACTGCCAAAAATAAGAATTAATAAAGAGAAGGTGCAAAATAAGAGGAAGAGCATCTGTGATCTTGAGTGGAAGAGTTGAAATATCTGCTACAAGTGTGCCCTAACCTCCTATAGTAGAACAAATAAATGGCTCTAGTCACCGTCTGAAGTTAAAAGCACTGGTTAGGGCTGGGAGATATAGCTTAAAAATATATCACAATATAATGTTTCATATCTTTCAGCATTGATAAATATTGAAAATGTTTTATAACCTTTCTTAAAGGGGTCATCGGATGCTACATTCACTTTGAAAAGTAGTTTGAACTGAAATGTGTGTTGGCAGTGTGTACACAACCACCCTATAATGATAAAAATCCACCAAGTGTTTTTTAATTAATCTACTAAAATCTTTATCCCTTTCTCAAATCGAGCTGATCTCAGATGCCTGTCTTTATGACGTCACACAGACTGGAATGACATCTTACCTTAGAACACAGCAGTTGCCATTTACTCCCGACATCTTAGTCGCCAAAGACATAGTGAATTACATTTGTTTCTGAAGGGAATGCACCCCCAACCTACCTAAATGTGTCTATCTTCACACGAAACATTCATGGTCCAGCTTCATCAACAAAAAAAGTGAGCATAAGGTTTTTTTTAGTAAATCTTTGCAAATCGCCTTTCCTAATTATGTGCTAATCAGCAAATTTCATGATAAATGGGACTAAAATAAACAGTGCCTCAGAGAGCAGCTCGCAATAGAAAGGGGCAGGGTCAGCAGAGCCCATTAACATTTAAAGGAAAATGCTACAAAACGGCTTGCTCTGAAAAGAGCTGCTTTCAACACTGTAAAAAAAGGTGTATTTGACACTGCCACTGAGAAATTTTAACCAAACTATGTTACAGTCTTTTCATTAAGACCCTAAAGAATCATATCAATTTGTAGAAAATGGGCATCTGATGACTCCTTTAAACAAAGCAAATACAGCAGCGCACATTTTGTGGGTTCAACTGGATAGACTAACAAAAACATTAAAATGCAACAATGACACTTACATCATCCTGACCGCATCTCGTGCGCTTCTGATAAGTCTCCCTGACGCATTTTTATTTATTTTAAAATTGACTAATATTCCTTTTTTTGATTCACAGTCTTCTCATTGCAGACAGGCACGACACTCATTTCAGCATGTGTTTGTGTGTTGGCTGTCTGGTTGACGCTCATAATACATGCCTTTAAATGAAAAAAGTGTTAAACTATCATGCAATATATCGGAAAAAAATTATATTGTTATTGATGATGGTGTACCGTCAATAAATATCAATATCTTTTTATTGCCCAAGCCTAGCCACTACTCTGAACACCATTGAAAATAAATCCTGTCACTGTTCACGGCTCAAGCTTTGAAGCACAGGCATTTGTGGTATCCACAAATATATCATACAGTAGAACTGTGGAACAGATTTAATGTTCAGATCTCTGCTCTTGCTATAAGGGCCTAAAGGCCGGAATACACTGCATGACTTTTGCCAAGATTTTTGGCCCAATTTGCAGTCTGGACGCTTTAGCTGCCGAAATTCAGAGTAGAGCTTAGATTCTCTGCCCGAGCCCGAGCTCGCCACCATCCTCGGGCCGGGTCGGGTCGGGCCCTTTATAAAGCACGTCACGTGTCATGCGCAGCGTCTCGTCCACTCGCAGTCTTGCATGCGTGACGCATCACACCTGCTGTGCGTGCTGTACTATTCAGTAGCTTAAGTGCAACATGGAGCTTGAAGAAGCAAAGAAAAAAATTAAAACAGGAGAATTAACTTTGAGCAAGTTTGGAGGAAAATCGGAGGTATGGAAACATTTTAAACTAGTCGTGGGGAGTGACAACATATGTGTTGGCTTTGTCTCGTGCATTAAATGAGGCACGCATATATATATATATATATATATATATATATATATATAAGCCATGTTTTATATTTTCAGTCAATTTTTGAACACATATTGCTTTCATTTTTCATGCATCTCCTAGCAATGAGATGCATGTTTCTTTGCGAGTTCATCTTCGGATTGGCTTGTGTAATCCTCAGTCGTTTGGTGTACAATGACAGTGTACAAGCCTTCAGTGTACATTATCTGTCGCAGATAGACATAAGAAATTATATGTAGAGGACTACAAATTGGTATCAATACCAAAATATCATTTTTAAATCTTTGAACTTACTAAAGGCGCTCTTAAATATTGATTAATCTATATGATTCCACTCCTAAGCTTATCAAAATATTTATTAGCCGTGGTAAATCAGATATAATCAGCAATGCACTTTTATCTTCCTACTGCATCTGTGAGGCATGCAACCTCAGCACACGGTCCTGCCAGATGCACAGCCCAAGGAACATGTGTCTCCCTAACCTCAATTTTCCTCTTTGTCCATGTTAAACACCTGTTTCCTTCATGGCCTCCCTTCATTGCTCTTGTGTGGTGTGATATTGTGAACTCACCCAGAGGTTCTCTTTAAGTCTGGGATCTGCTTGTTTCTCAGGGTAAAGGTCTCAATGCTGCTCCCTCTATGGTAGTCAGGTTAGGCAGGCGAAGGCTGAGCAGTGGAGTGACAAGTAAGATCCCCTGGCCAGGGTACTGAGATTATGCAGACCACTGTAGAGACAACGAAAGAAAACAAATTTAATGATAATGTAAAACTAAATAGAGACTATCAGAGTAGCTTAAAGCTCTTCATATCGAATAAATAAACTGGAACTGAGCATCTGCTAGAACAATATTTCCACTCCCTTTGGAGCCATCGTGCTCTATCTCTGATGTGTTTATGCACAAACCATATTGCAATGAAGAGTCTGTCTGTGGGATAATATACGCAATATTATAAATGTTATGAGACATGCCAGTACAGATTCAAACTGATTAAACATCAACCTTTTCTTCATTTTACATCTGCAAGATGTCACTTGTCTTTTACATTGTTTGCCATTTCATAAATTTACAAAAATCATGTAGACTGTAATCAAACACTAGGAATAATTATATTGATTGGTAATCTGCCAGAATGAAGTTTTCTAACAAAATGTGTTGCCTTTAACAACACAGACGCCAAAATGGCAAAAAAAGGCATTCAAGACATAAAAATAGCAAAGAACGACAACCACATGGCTTCATTGTTTGTGCCTGGACGAGACTGAACCTTGGGCAGCAGTCTATGATGGACAAAGAAATATTAATGCTGTAATAGTGTAATCAAGTGTAATATTGCTATTGTTCTGTTCCATTCATAATCCTAACCCTAAATAGAACAACGATCAAAGTGCAATACGACTACGAATTCATGTATTTCTTTGCATTGTACATCCATTCTTTTATTCTACTATGAGAAGATAAAGATGCCAGAAGAAGCCTCTCTGACAAAGACCACATTGTTAAGGTCTTAGTTCTTAGTCATACAATTTGGTTGGCCTTTGTAGGGCCATTTAGGCCTGCTCTCCAAAATTCCATCTAGAGAAGCATGCTTCACCATGTTTTCATGCTCCCTGCCTTATAGTGAATGCAGCCAAGCTGTGCTCTTCAGCCTCGCAATCTAAAATGTGCCCCAGGGCTGGAGATAATACAAACACCATTATGCTTCTCTGCTGCACTAAGCCAAGTTTAGCTAATCCAGAAAAACAAGACATTTCTGTGAGGTTGCATCACAATCTGCAGTGGAGCTCACCCAGGGTAAACACATGCAACACTTCCTCTCACCCGCAACAACAAAACCTTTCACCAGGGCTCATGTGTATTGCACTGCACACCAAATCAAGACACCAGACTTTAAAAACGTTTTAACCATACAGTATTAAGTAAGGTTTAATTTGTCTTTAGAATAAAACATGCTGATTAAAAAGCCACAAATGATCAACCTTACCGGCTAGGCAAGTATATTTTAGTTGCTAAAATGGATTTCAGCACTTTGGTGTTAGTAAACCAATGGTTTGTGCCAATATGTTCTATGTAGGCTTATGATGCTTTAGGGAAATGCAGTCCAGCTACAGTATTTATATTGCTTGCTCAAAACCCTTTACAAAGGAGCTCACCCACAACAGGTCATCAAGTACTCACAAGAGAGACTATTCTTACCACTGAGATGTGCTGTGATGGGGGCAATGATGAGTGCTCTGTCTTAAAAAAAAACACATCCAAAATAGAGACCCAAAATTGAGCTTTTAGTTAAATGAACAGGCGATGAATTGGAGATGTACAGAGTATAAATAACTGCCTGTAATTATATGACTCCACTTTTTTCCCTGGAAATTATCCTTTGAAAGTACTTGAGGACATGTGGCACATTTTGTCAAAGCTCTCATAAACTATGCTCTTTGCCACTCCACAGTGTGTGAATTAAAATGTAAAGAGTGACAAGTGAATGCATATTTTCTATTTCAATGGTCTGAGTAATTTCAGCAAAATGATTTCAGTGGAAAATGAGCCATATTATGTCATGCCATAAATGCATTTCCAACCCCCTTCCCAACATCCTCACGCCATTTTTTGCTTATTTGTCTTAAGGTAAAGAGGGTTACAGAACTGACACAGGATATATTATTATCAAGCTGTTTCTACCCTAATCCATTTACTTCAGTGAGAGAACTCCTCATAAAAAATGAAATCATGCAGCCTGATCAACCAGGAGGAAGTCCTAGTTGTTCAAAAGGATCTTATGTAATATCAAAACACTTAAAAAATTTTGTTTCCAGTTCAATTATTAATGTGTGTTGCATGCTAAGACGTAAAGTCACAATGACAGATTTGTTTTTTTTTAAATAAATTTATATACATTTTTAGAGAGATCTGTAGCATATGAGTCACAGAATTTCAGATAACGATTTATACAGGCAGTTTATTGGGCACATCCTGGCCAGCAACCAGTGTAGCTCAGTGCATTTAGCCTTATTTACACTCATCTGGCTTGAATAATGCATGTGGTCAGCGACCACATCCTTTGAGTAAAATTTGTCAAGGAGATGAGCCTTCCTGTTGCCTCACTTCCACAACATTATTCAGGGTGCTAAAAAATTAATGCAGAGTAATACTGGAAAGTTAGCAAGATCATTTGAGGTGGCATTAAGAACCTAAATGTATCACGGAGGAGGAAGGGCCCTGGGGCAAGAAGAGCTGTCATCATTCTGACTCGCCACTCATCGTACCAGCCCTGCAACCATGGGAACCAATGTGCACTTTGTCAGGAGCACCTGCCTCACCCTGACACCTCCAATGCGCTCACCGCTTTCTCTCATTTCCTCTTTTACTCATTCTCTTTTAAACCCCTTTCCCTCTGCTCGTGTATCATTTTGCATTCTCTTGCATGACTGATGAACTATGAAGCCATCCTTTTCAAATCCAGTCAAATCCTCGTCCATGGATTGTCATCGATATGTGCAATATTAACAACTACATGAACAAATCCACAATCTTGACCCTCACAGCATCATAAGTTCTCCCCATCTCGCACTCTCCTCCTCCTCCATAATTAATACCATTCTTTTTAATAAATACTCTTAACACTCACTGCTTTTGTGTCTCTTTAATAGGACTTGTTGCTCCAGGCACCATATAGAGACAATGCAATTACCTTATATTTAATGGGGCAACTTAAAAATTTATGGAAGGAAACTGGAAAGTACTTTTGACAAATGACACTACCAACAAAGATGACAGCTCCCTCCTTCGGCTTAGTCTTAAAAAAGAAGGCAGAAAAAAGGAAAGGATCCCGTTAAACCATCACATGTCTCCCAGCGCAAACAAACAAATCAGTAGGCTCTGTTGTTCTCCTTCAGCCCCAGATGCACACAATCCCCCACCAACCCCCCCCCCCACCTCCATCTTTCTCTTTGCTTCCTTACACCCTTTGATTCCCATGCCTCTTCATTACAGGGCGTTTACATGGAAAGAGCACCTCTGATGGGTGAGTGCATCAGTGAGGAATTTGGCGTATAGTTGTGGTCATGACATCAGAGTCACACGTTTTATTGTTGGGCGGTGAGTGTTCCCCTGACGGCTGGGGTCCAGTGTCATGTTACCCCTCACAAAAGTCGGGAAATCGGGCTAAGTGGATTTCCTGACTGCACATGCTGACTTTTACTCAAATTAGCTCCAATGACAGGCCAGTATAAAGTTCTGAAATAAAAGTGTCAAGATTGGTTATCTGTGCTTTTAACTAATATGTCTGATCTTCACAGCAGATTGAAAAAGGGTTCGCTTCTGGTCAGTGGGTTGGCCATCTGATCATCTTTTTACTCTGACAGAAGAACTACTTTCACAAGTGTCATGGTGTTTATGGTCAATCCAGATGGGACCTTCCCATCTGAACAGTATCTACAAAAGAAAAAGTAAAATACAGAGGCAACTTAACAACAATGCACATACAAAACATTTCTATATAAAGTATATAAGATTTTTAAATAATAAAAAAATGTGTACAGCAACGGTTATAGCATGGCTCCAACGTCCAGAACAAATTAAATGCTTTGCAAACATTTCAAGATAATAAATGGCACATATAACAGAATCAGCCAGATGCCCCTGTGGAAAATTATGTTTGGTATTCAATGACTTATAAGTTGTCCAATCTTAAAAGGCAAGAAATTGATTTATTGCTTATGACTAATTTGAAACATCATGAGGCAAATACCCCTAGTGGTGATATAGTCAAACAAAACAGCTGAAACAAAAATATTTAAGTCTCATAGTTTATTGTGATTTAGATGAGCTATAAAGCCCTAATCACACACCGTCAATTAGGCAAAGTTCCAGAGGTAGTGCTGTCTCTCCATTGCTTGTTTATCTAAAGAGTCAGCGGAACCATATGACCAAGAACGAGGCACAATGAGCATCTCCTCAATCCAGCTGGTGTAGAAGAGCTGGGCTTTCGCTCTGTAATCAGCACATTGGGAGACAGGATTTGGGTTGCAACAAATTGTAGCCACATGGTGTTTAATGGCCATTAAACACACAGTGCCATGGCCATCTTGGGCAAGCCACGACAGTCGCCCCCAGAGTGAGCTAATCAGTGTCATCTTCTCCAGCCCTTTGCATTGCTGTGCATCTGACTTTTAGGCCTAGGCTGAAAGGGGGAAGTGACAATTAAGTCATTGGGGGATGAGTGGACCAGTTACCATCCTTGTCACCCCTTTCACAAGCAGCACTCTTTTCAGATCAGAGGCGGGCCTCTGTGAAGGAATGGTGCCAGCATCAGCATGAGTCCATCCGCTGCCAAGAGAATTCTACCCTGAGATTGAAATAGGGGCAGTGTGACTTATATCGCACAAGCTGAGAACCTTACATTGGGTGTGATAGTAACAGATCCGTAACAAGCACCCTGAGAGAATGGCTTGAGGAACCCATATGTAGAACACCCCATCCCAGCCTTCCCGCTGGCCAAGGGCCAAAGAAGAACCTCTCCTCGAGGACCACTGCAAGGTCACTGAGTTCAGCTGTCTTTTGCCGTGTAAGGGGAGTCCGCCCACTTGTCCTTCTGTTCTTCTCTCTTCTTCCTCTACTAAAGAAAAACAAGAGCAGATTCTCCACGATAGCACCGTGAGTCAAGCTCACTCTATCTGTTCCAATCTCCACGCTGTTATACAAGTCAAGAAGCTGGCGCTGAGCTGGTGTCTGACTCAGTCTGTAAAATACATCCAGGCCCCTTCTGTCCAGTTTCCACTCATTTTCTCTCTAACATGCCTTTTCACCAATTTACTTCAGCCGAGAGGGAGGGCGGTTGTTAAAAGTACCCAGGCAGTTTGGTGGGGACTTTGACACAGCAATGGCAGCTATTTGGGCTGAAATGAGAGCTTTACGGCTGTGTAATTGATGGGCTCGGGCAGCACAACCACCGCACAGTGCCATTACCCTGTGAGAGACATGCACTCCTTTTATAGAAGCCCACCATATATAAACATATCAACTCAAGGTTGAGGAGTCCGGAGACTTGGTGCAGCAATGGCTATTAACACCCAATCAGCAATGGCACCAGTCAGAATGAAACACAAAATAACACATTTGCCACCTTTCTGGTTTTCATTGAAAATACAACATTCCAGATTGTTGGCTAGAGAGTAATAGGAGAGTAATATAGTGTATGATTTCCTGTTAAATTATCTGAGGTGATGCTAGACATTTTTATTCTTGGATATTAGGTATTGCAGCAGGAAGCGGGTCTTCCTGTAATGGTCTTTGATAGTCCTGTAGTGGGAAACCAGCTGCTTTCAGTAGCATCCTCTAACCAATAACCCACTGCTTTCTCCTAGGGGGGTAAACAGCACTTCCTGTGCAGCAGTCTTGTAACACGGCGCCACTCCTTCCATCCCCTCAAACCTAACTCTGACTTTCAGTCAATTTCCTGAAACCTGTATTACACAACTCAGAAGTGAAGAATGTTTATATAATATTTCCTTCCATACATCAGAAAGAACTCAAAGAGTCAATGTTTTTGACTCAAGAGTCAAATTTCAATACAGCTTAATAGCTGGGTTTCCATGAGAAATCAGTTCTACATCTGCAAAGCACAATTTTCTGTAATTCTAGAAAGAATAGGCTACATTACTGCCAGAACAGTTGGTCAGACATAATGTCATTAGCTGACATTATAGTATATTCTATTTGTTAGGCTATTGATATAGGAACTGTTGTAATTATATAATATAGAGCGATAGATGGCTAGAATAAAAGAAGGATAGCTAGCTAGAATTCTGAATTTGGTAAAACCAGTAAGTAGGCTTGCTGCAACAGATGGTGTTGACAGTCTTACCGGTGCTAAGCTGCAACACCGTGGCACAGCCCCACTGTCTGTTTTTTTTTTGTAACAAAAATCTCTACAAAAAACCCAGACTACAATTAAAAACTGAACGTGGCTGCTCAATGCAGTCGCATCACAGGTCAGTAGCAAGAGTCAGATTTCATTTATGTGATTCGAGCTGACCGACAAGAAGAGTGAGGTGAGACATGGCGGATGGCGTAAGATTTTTTTTATTTACATCAAGTTGTATGCCATGCCTGCGAGCTTTCTTATTTCTTATGTTTCTTATTTATTTGGTTACACAGGGTTTCATTTTTTTTACTTTGTGTAAGTTATATTAGGCCTATAGCTTGGTGCATTTTTATTTGGTTTGTAAATAAAAGTGCTTTGTTAATAAAATTTCTTCACTGTCACAACACTACAGAGTGACAAGCAGCCTCCGTGGAAGTCAAGGAGTTTCCCTCTGAAGGGAAGTTGCTCAAGACTTTTCTGTAAACCCAATGACATTTTTAATGAACTAATGTATGTTTCAGTCTAGGTCAAAAGGTGACTCTAAGTCCAGGAACTAATGCAAGATTCCTTCTCACACTTATTACTCATGATCACACTTCTAGCAAGAGACACTTCCAAGAAAATGAGTATAGCAGCTGTTAAAAGTAAGAAAGAGTTCTGGGCCTACTTGAACATCACTTTATGGAACGTAAAGAGTACATTAGACTTCCTGTTGTTTTTCTGAAACATGAATCTAGCATTGCTATACCACAAACACGGAGGAAAATTTTTCCAGGGGATGAAGTGCTGATTCACCACTGCAGGGATAACAGTGCCGTGGTCATAGCATTCTCTGGCCTTCGATATCCACTCTGCTGTGTCTTCACTGAGCTGTTTTTAAGCCAACACCAGAGTCAAGGAGGCTGTGCTGCTGCTGAAAGCCCTTCTTCAAGACAAAGAGTTTCCTGAGAAGAACTGATGGTGGTTAATGCATAAATGTGTTGCTTACACACTGCAAAAGAGAAGCAGACAGAGCAATATGCTGATTCGACCTCAACCGTGCTCCATTTTCAACTACTGTACACAGGAGGATTTTACCCATGATCAGAGAATATCACCAAGCCATTGACTGAACTGAGAAAATTTGACATTTTGCGGCTCTCCCCTAAGACCCAATAGAATAATATTATTACTGGAGAGAAAGTGCCCTGCCCTACAACCACTCATATAATTAAGAGTGAATACAGGCCACGGGGGATGATCCTGGGGGCCAAGAATATCAATCAGTCACCCCACAGTTTTTCTCTGGGCTCTGCTGGCTGGCCCACATTATACAGAACACAAGACTGTTTGCTCTGTGACGCCTGCCCCTTTAACTGTCATTCTGCAGGAGACGGACATGTGCGGGAGATAATAACAGCCCCTCCGAAAGCCTCCTGATGCATTAATATTGAAGTGCAGGACTAAAGTGGCCCACTACAGTCAAGCCTGGCATTCAAGGCCACATAATCTAGCGGAAGTAGAGAGGGAGGGAGAGCATTTTGAGCCACTTGAGTCCTAAGGACATGGTTGTATTTCCAAAAACAGGACTCTGCCTTTATGCTGTGGGAAGAGCTTGTAAAGTAGCTTGTGTCCCACATGCACAATAACATAGCCAGAGTCACACCTCGTCAACTTTCCCAGGAATTGCCATATTTCCTTTTTCCACCAGAAAAAACAATCAAGAGTCTCACTCTACCGACACCAACTGCAAACAATTCTTGATGCTTGGATCTTTATCAGAGAAGGGCAGTTTCTACAAATTGGGTCTATCTGTGTAATGCGATTAAAGCCTTTACTTCCAGGAATCTGACAGGGAGACAAAGAGTCTTTGGTGTCTGGCTCAAGTGCTGAGGGTGGAACTGTCACAGCTGTGTGAGGAAAAAGAGGAAGCCACTGTGGCATCATAATTATGGCATCTTCAGTAAAATAACAGCATCTCAATTTCCTCTACATAGCTGCTCTTCACCTCTGGCTTTGTGTCTTTGACACATCGGCTGGCCAATATAAGATAACTTTTCAGATGCCCATTCAGATGGTCTTTTCATATGCGTATTTTTGGTGGTCACTTCTGAAAGTCTGTTTATTCCTGTAAATTGGAAAAAATTGTACAGACAGAAAATTGTTTAAAATATTCACTAGGGCTATCGCAATACCGAGCTATTGACAAGCAAACCGCAGAGGAATGCAAGAACCGCAGCAACCGCGATTTTTTTGTGCATTTTCTTTTTTCATAGGGTTATGTCCTTCTAGTTTTAGACTTTGTGCATCTGTACTGAATATTAAATGAGTAATGATAACATAATGTGTCCCATGCTGATTTATACAAAGGCTCTGTACTGAGCATGTGCGATTACTTGCGAGTCATATATATTTGTAAAAAAAGGTGCCATGTTCAAGGAATGCCAAATCTCTGTTTTAGCATCGACGCAACGGTTAGCTGATCCTTCTACCATGGCGCTCAAAGCTAAAATGATTTCAACAGTGCTTTTCATTATGTCTGATGACGTGTAGTTAAATGAACAGTTTAAAGACTCACTCAAAGACAGTCCCTTGCTGCCACCTTGTGGCGCAACAATCTAACTGCACTTACTGCCACCCGTCTAGAACGCGCGCAGGTGGAATATCAATAGAAAGTCTCTTGTCCATTCAGATTCGAGGATCAGAATGAACTGTTATACATATACGTAGGCTAATAATAGCATAACAGTCTTTTTGTTAGGTTTATGTTCTGTTTTTTGGATCATTATTTTGTCGTTCTCTTCTGTTTACTTCACTTCCTGTTTCAACACTATTTGGTGTTGGTTTCATTGGTTTCTGAATATGACCTCATTGTATCATAACACACACACACATGCACATACAAACACATACATATATATATATATACATATATATATATACATATACATATATATATACATATATATATACATATATATATACATATATATATATATATATATATATATTAGGGCTGCACGATTAATCGCATGTGCTTGTCATGCATGTCTCTTTAGTGAAGCTGGTTGTGTTATTAGTGCTAAATATCCATCACCTGCTTTCAAATGGAGCAGCACTTAATATACAGAGCCGTAGTTCACTGGAAAGCTACACAATGGTGATAATACCGTGAACCTTGCTATTGAGCTTCTCAAAATTACCTCAAGGGAAATGTCTTCATCGCAACAGCCCTAATGTACACCTATAATTGCAATCAAATCATCTGGTCCTTTTCAGCGTGCAAGAGGTGGCTAAATAATAATTATTCAACATTTTTGACAGAGTGGCCACAACAATATTTTGATGAATCACAAATGGAACGGAAGCCTGTTTTTACCCTCAGAGTTAAAAAATAAATAAATAAATAAAAAAAATAAAAAAAAAATAAAATAAAATGAGAAATAAAGCCATATTGTGAAATATGAAGTCAAATTGTGAGATATAAAGTCATAATTACAAGAAAGAAAATTGCATTAAAAGAGAGATTGAGTCAAAATTGTGAGAAATTTTTTGACTTTTTTTTTATAAAGATTTGTGAGAAATATTTTTTTTTATATAAAGGCAGAATTTAAGATATTGATATTTAAGTCACAATTATGAGATATGGAGTCACAATTATGAGAGAAAATAAATCTGAGATATGAAGTTAAAATAAATAAATTCTGAGATATGAAGTTAAAATAAATAAATTCTGAGATATGAAGTTATAATATTAGACAAATTCATAATTACAAGATATAAAGTCAATTATGAGAAAAAGTGGTAACTGTCAGATTTAATTCATAATTAGGAGAAATAAAGGTGTGATTCCGGGATATAACAAGTTATGTTGTGAGATATAAATGATGTCAGAAATACCTTTGTATTTTTTTTTTTACTCAAGAGGCAGAAACAGGCTTCTATGGATCTGATGTAAAGAGGTTTCCAGTGAAAGAGAAGTGTCAGACAACAATGTATTGTCTCCTTATCTAAATCTGCCTGTCTCTATCCCTGAAACGGCCTCAAGTGTGCACACACAATGAGTGGCTTTGGACTTCTGAGGAGCTGCTGAAATCAGAGTGAAATAGGAGATATTACATGAAGGGAATACACAAATGTTACCTGTGATTTTCAAGGTACTAAAAGATAACTGAAAAGATAGCACTAACATTACAATCACAGAAAGTCAATGAATGCACAGTCTTGGATGACATACCAGGTTGCAACGCTGAGATCCACACAGCGACTACTACTGTTGAGACCGGAACTGTGCCAATGACGTTAGAGGAAGTGGTAATGTAAAGGTGCGAACTCAACTCCCACAAGACTGGAGATACAACACCACAACAGTGCAGGTGACTGATTCGCTCGCACACACGTACACATCTGCCCACATGCAAGAGCAAATCTCTATAGCTTTCTTTGAGTGAGGAAACAAAGGAAGTGAGGTGAAGAATGATGAATTTTTTTTTTTTGTTAATTTGCTCTGAATAGAGGGTCAGGCCACCAGTTTCCCAGCCATGGAATTAGGGTCTCCACACACACCTGAGCTGAGAACAAACACTGATTAACAGTTCGAGGCTTGGAAACTCTGGGTACCACCTGAGGAAACAGAAATGGAGGAACAGGCCAGAAATTTCCCCAGACCAAATATTACCCATGGAAAAGCTGGGCACAAGCACGTAAATACACATATTTGTGCAAACAAGCGCAAAGCACTTTCTGATGGCATTGTCATTTTTTTCTTTCTGTTGTTGTGAGTCTCTTTGAGAAATTATTTTTCCAAGCTACTCGGAAAGTGGAAAATCAAGCAGCTCTCTGGCATTTTCCACATCTGTCGTAACGTGACGAGTCCTTTCCCCAGGCATGTTCATTTCCAAAGGCATGTCCGTACTGTAATCTGACCATTAATTTCCATTTCTAAAAAACACAAATACATCACAAAGGCAGCACAGTGGGGATGGAATCGCTTATTCACAATTTCTCAGCCTCTCCCAGCACTGGGATGAAACCCCTCAATACGAAATTAAGACATGCAGCTGAGCCTTTCCGTGTGGCGTGTCTCCGGCTCAGCTTGTTCCATATCATGTTTGTACCGTGCCTGCATTCAGCTGAGTCACATGTGATACTAGGGAGCCATGAACAGCAAAAAAATATAGCTATTTGGCTACAGGTTAGCAGATTTCCCTGTGAACCCCTTAAACAATCACCAAATAAAAGCCAAATGAGACTGTAATGATGCAGACCTTATTGCAGACCAAACTACATTGACTGGCATATTGAAACTACAATATTAGTAAACAATAACAACAACAACAAATTTAGAATGTGAGGCATATTTCAGTTTAGTGAGCCAGATATTGATTCAAGGACAGTTTTAACTGATTCAGTAAGTTTATTTAGTAAATCCATTCAGTACAGACTGAGTTTGTGAGCCTTTTTGAATGATTAATTAAAGGAATCAGTAACTGAATAAAAAAAATTAATTAAAAAAAATAAGTTATTGACTACACATTGTAAATAAATGATACAGTAAAAAGTACCAAGTCATAAGAGTCATTTGTTATTTATTGAGAATACACTGGTCAAGTTGTATGTATATGATTCATAAAGTCACATGTTTGTAAATCGGACTACAATTGATATGCTGTATGAATGTGATTCCCTAAAAAGAACCACATCACAAGAATTGTTAATTTGTGAATCGCCCTACACTTTGCAAGCAGAATAGAAAAAAAAGAAAGTGTTTTCTTGTTAATTTTTTTAGTACATTTATTTTTATCTCATCACATTTAATTCAAGCAGTAAACTCAAATTCACTACTCAGGTTTCTCATTTTTTGCATAACTTTCAATTCAACACAGAGTCATTCTAAAAGCTAAAAACTATTGTCTATCAGCAACTCAAAAAATGAAAACAATGCCTATGCACAGACACAAATAAAATGCTCCAGTCTGAACGGCCATTGCAATTTCAACAAGTCCTTTCTACCTTCTGATTTCGATCTTAAAAACACATCTGCCATATTCAAACAACTTGAACATTCATTTCACCTGACAGACACAAAACCCTTTTTTCAGTTTTCCGTGCACAGGAAGATGTAACTGTGGATGAGAGGAAAGTACAGTCGATGTCATAAGCTGACTCTCAAGGGGAAAGCCCTGTCTTACAGAATCAGATCCAGACAATGAAGTTTTTACTTCAGCCCTCTGTCCTGAAGTGTGGAGCAAATACAAAGAAAGACGAAAAGAGGGATGAGCCTACAAAATCCCGAGTTATGAGTGTGTTGCGTAACATCCAGGATGCCCTGTTTTGTGTCTCTGACAATGCAGACCTCCTCGCAGATGGAGGGGATGAGGTGACACTGAGGTCCACCGCCTAATTCTGTTGAGAACCTCGCGGTGAACTCTGGCAGCGTTTGCATGAGTTACATAACAGATGCTGTGCTGTCTCGCTGGGGTGGAGGAGTATACAAACTGCACTGTGTGTGTGTGTC